>NC_064809.1:109839031-110139031 GCF_023721935.1 Panthera uncia | reverse complement strand
TGAGCACAACCCCAGCCTAGGGCCCTCTTTCCCTCCTTCAAAAACTGCGTCACAAGCCCTCTGCGAACCTTCACAGGGCACCTCGTTCCACCCGGAATCCCCCTCCACCACAAGGGGAACGACCTCGGCCCCAATTGGCTATCACCCTGGGCAACCAAGGACGCGGTGGGCACGCGGCGGCTCCGGCCGGTATTTAAAGGCTGCCTCTGCCCTCGGCCCCTCAGTCCCACCAGGACTGCGACGGTGAAGCACCTGGGTTGGGAGTGAGCTGCAAGGTAACGCGCAACCCTTGCCTCCCCGGTTCCCAGCCCGCGCCTCTGCCGAGGCGGGTGTGTGTGGGACCCGGGAGCGGGTCTCGCTGTGCGTCGCCCACCAACACCTTCCTCCCCCACCATCCTTACCCAGCCCCAGTCCCGCCCAACCCACCTGGGCAAGACAACTCGGGTGCGAAGAGATTACGAAGGAAGAGCGATCAAGCAAGCGGAGAAGAGGGAGAAGAGGAGTCCTCTTGGAGAGAAAGGCGTGATCCCGGGAGCAGGCACGTGGTGCTGAGCGGACTAACGAGGCTCTTCAGCTCTTCGGATCTGGCCAAACTTGACCGCTACCCGGACGCTTCCATTTAGACCTCCCGGAGCTCCCTGAACGATGACCCAGACTCTCCACAAAAGGGAGGACCCTCTGAACCTGGGCGGCGGCTGGGCATCCTCGGCCCCGTTAGGCACCTGGTCTTCCTGGCACCGAAGGCGCAGGGGCGCTCCAATAAACAAGCGGCGCTACCGCTCTGGTCCCAAGTCTGAGTATGAGCCCCCCAGGAAGCAACAGCACGGTCCGGGCCCCTGGTTCCAACCACCCCGACGGCCCCACTGGGAGGTGTACTCTAACTGGGGGCGCTGGGGAGGGCCCTGGCGCCCACCTCCAGAGGGATGCTGGAGGCCTCCAGGCCGAGTGCAAGTGATCCGGGTGTACGGGCTGCAGCCGCTCTGCCTCTGCTGCTGCTCCTGCTGGCGCAGGCCCTGGAGCCCGCGCTGGGCCAGGCCCCCGGGCAGGAAGAAGCGCTGGGGCCGCAGGGGCCGCGGCCTGCGCCGCCACCCTCGCCGCTCCTTCCCCAGGAGCCCGCCCGTGGATCTGAGCACGCTGCTCCGGCCGGTCAACCTGTACGGGTGGCGGGCACCCGGCATGCGGGCGCCGCGGAACACCACCCAGTTCATCATGAATCAGATCTACGAGGACATGCGGCAGCAGGAGAAGCTGGAGCGCCAGCAGGAGGCGCTGCGGGGGCAGCAGGCCCAGGCGCGCGGCCCGGCCTCCCCCGAGGGCCCCTCCTGGAACGACGCGCCCCCCAGCGGCGGCGAAGAAGCCGCGGAGCTGCGGGAAACTTTGTACAGCTTTGCGCAGAACCCGCCTCTGGTCTTCCCTCCGGACCAGTCTCCGACAGCACGGCTGGGGGAGGAGGAGGAGGACGACGAGGAGAAAAATGAGGAGTATGATGAGGAGGAGTGTGACGGGAAGGAAGAGGAGAGCGAGGAGGAGGAGGAGGAGGAGGAGGAGGAGGCAGAGGCCGAAGACGAAGAGGAGGTCCAAGAGGCGGACTGTGTGGATGAGGGGGAGGAGGAAGAGGAAGAGGAGGAGGAGGAAGAAGAGGAGGAGGAAGAGGCGGAAGAGGAAGAAGACGAGGAAATAGAAGAGGAGGAGGAAGGGGTGGAAGGGGAGGAGCAGAGGGAGGAAGAGAATCACTTACCTCTGGAAATGCCTTTATCGTTCCTAGTGGGCGCTGAGGAAGAGAGAGAGAACTTTATAAACTGTACTTATTTAAGCCCCACGCAGGTAATTCCCAAAATGCCGCAGGAAGCTCTCTTCATGTTAGACGACATTAACTGTTAGACATCAGGAAAGGGATTGAGAATGAGACGGAACTGATTTGAGGCTAAACTGCATTAGTAACTTATTAAAACCTAATTTAAAAAGTGGGTTCCATTAATAAACATATCTATGTAAAGCCCTCCTTTGACCATTATAAAACATTTAAAAATTGGTGTGTTTGTGTATGACTCTGGGTGGGGGAGGGGAGCTTTCAAATATAATTTAATTGGAAATGATTAAAGGCCAAATATTTTATTACTGCAGTTTGAATAGTTTCTTTTGGTGTTTTCCTTTCTAGACACTGGAGGTTTCTTTCTTTCTTTCTTTCTCTTTCTTTCTTTCTTTCTTTCTTTTTTCTTAATTCTGGCAATGCTGAAAGGTTTTTTTTTTTTAACAAATTTATTCAACTGTCTACTTAATAAACTTGGAATCAACAGATATTTTGGCTGTTACATGTTTAAGAAGCACATGCCATGGCTAGTGAACGTCTATCAGTGCTCTTAATACTGAAACCATTTAAAAATGTCTGTATTTCAAAAAATATTTTTCCTTGTAGATTCTCCACCTTCAGAGTTCATTTTTGAGGGTTGTATTTTGATGACCGCATTTGCAGTGTCTTGTGGCATCGCTCATTTATATTCCTTGTTCCGCAGCGCTATGGATCTTCCTCAGAAGAACATGGAGTTGCTTCTGTGGAACTGGTTATCTGCCATGGCCTCAACAATCCATAAATCCATGCATGGAGAGGATTCCCCATGGTCAGAAGTCAACTTGTACATCTAGTTAAAATCCAAGGTAACGGCCAGCAATGGAACATAGCTTAGGTTTTGAAGCCTTGTTCCTGGATATATTCCTTGTCATAAGTTCACAGGAACCAGAAAAAATAGTTTTTGCACAATGGATTTTTTTAAAGGATTATTGGCCTATTGGGGGTGGAATGTTTTATTTCTTTCCCAGTTTGTCTTCCTTACAAAGGACAGGAAAACAAAGATGGGTAAGTGCAAGCCTACGTGAGCTAGTTTTTTAAGGTCTGAGCAATTACCTGGAGAGAATACATTATTCAGAGTAATAGCTTTTATTCAAACATTTTTAGGAAGTAGTAACACATTTCCTTCTGGGCACTTAATTCCAATAACTTAATAAAAGGTTCCACCGATGGCATATTCCAGAATATCCCTAGATGAAGAATTTGAACCTGCTTTCTCGAAAATGACATTTTTTTTTTACAAACTATACCTCCAGTTTGAACCACAATTTAGTATTTATTTGATGAAGAGAAGACTGTATGGTGGTATCTTACATGGATGTTGAATTTTACTCATATCCCAGCATACATAGCTTTGGGGGGGATAAGCTTAAGCTCTTGAAAAATAAAGTAATTGAAGTGTTAAATGATAGTCCTCGGCTTTTCACTTACTATTTAATGTCAGAAATCTATTCAGCAATACTTCAGCTGTCAACAGGATGAACAGAAGAAACGACACACTATAGGAATCTTAAAATGACAACCCTCCAAACTGTAGCAATGAATAACCAAACATTTAATAATACTCTAAAAAATCATTACTTTTCACAAGATACAGCTTCTGAGTGACCTATAAAGGAGTTTAAAAATAGCCAGCCAGCCATATTACTGTTACTATTCTAATATGTATTTGTAGGAGGAAATCAAGAGTTCTGCTCCTGATACTGACCCACAAATTCTTGCAAATCAAAGCTCATAGAATACTTTGTCCAAGACATTACAATATTCACTGGGTCATAAATACGTTCTCATTAAGGATTTAGGATTTCATTTCTTCATTATCACATCTGGACAATTATCAGTTTATTATTACAAAAGATTCTACTTTTACGTTAAAAAATTTAACACATAATTGGCTCCGCAGGCACGCGGCATTCTTCGTTAGCCATTGTAAAGGATGTAAACCTCAAGAATTTCCTCCACTTCGCAAACTTTTGTTCAAAACACTCCTAGGGGCCAAGCAATGTAAATCCTGATAAGGATACAATGGTGAATAAACAAAATCAGTACTCTCGTGTTGCTTATGGTTTAGGAGAAAAGACACATTAAATGAGGAGTTAGACAAATTAGTCACTCTTCAAGCAATGCCAAGGAAATGCATCACTAGCAAAGTATGTATCACAGGGGTTTCCAAGGGGATGTTTACTGTGGGCAGAGGGAACCATGAGTGTAAAGGCAGAGAGCTGGGAGGAGCCTGGTGCCTTTAAGGGACTGAGGACAGAAATACGAGAATGTCCCGAAGGAGCAGCCAATGAACAGTGACAGAGGTAGGCAGAAGCTATGTTATCTATTAATTTCTGTGCAACCCATATCTTCTGAAATAGACACCAGCAAAAATTAATGACGAAAATGATTAGTACCTGATGATTCTCTATGGGAACTCTTGTTTTATTAGCCAGGTTGTGATGGCCCCTTTTCTAATCCTAAAGGCTAATATGAAATAATTAAATCATGCTGGGAGGAAAGAGGGATAGTCCCCCCGCCCTCAGTATACCCCACCATTACATTTCTCAGACTTCTCCCCATTCACTCCCATGTAATGACAGGATCCTAGGGGTTGTTGCTTAGCATGCTTGGAGCACTGTAGTTCTCCATTCTCATGGAGAACCTCTACGCAGCTTGTTCAGTACAACTTGATGATTCAGTAATATCAGTAAGAACTCAGAATAAATCTAGTCTTTAGTTTTAGAGTTAAGTGTACACTCGAAGAAAATACAATTTTCCAAAGTAAGTCTATCATTCTTAAAGTTGTTTCAAACTCGATGCGTGAACACGGCGATAAAGAGGTGCCATTTAGTCAATTCTCTCAAGAGTGGAGGTATTATTTCCCTTGCCAATGATAAGAAAGATAACATTATAAATCGCAGATATGTTTAGAAGGCCTAGGCTTGATAAGAATCTTTGCTGTCTATTCGTAAGTGTTTTTAAATATAGAGATTCCGGTATTTTCCTTTCCTAGTGACTGAGAGCATTTCTTGATTTATCTTCATTACTTCATCTCCAGAGTAACTCAAAGGGATTTTTTTTTTCTGTGAAAATATTAGTCTTCTAAGGATGGTAAATACGTTTGACATTTAGAGATCAACTCTGAATTCTGAGTATGGTTTCATAAAATTTTTAACATCTGCTTATGAAAAAAGTAATTCCAACAGATTTAGTTCCATTACAATTAACACAAAAGGTGAAATAACCAGTTTCCTGATGGCTACACCAGACCTACAGAGTCTGGGAAGGAAATAATACAAATATCATCTCATAGGTGGTCTCAGGGCAAGGGAGTGAATAGGACTAAGAAAACAGCTTTAATTTTGATTTTAACAGCATAAGAAAATTATATATGCAGCTATGTTGTTCATATTTAGCTACATTTATATTAATGGAATAACAATAGAAAATTACTCAATATTCATGCTTCCAAATTCCTTTGGCCTTGGTTATCTGTGTATTTAAAGCAAAATCAGAATGTGGCTGCCTCTTACCTGTTTCAGGTACTATCGTTGTTCTGTATCCATTTACTCTGTATTTGCATCTATTTACATTTAATCAGTTAATGGAACATGGCCAGACATCAAGGTCAGTTGAGGGAAGAGAAGAGTTTGGGCCTTTGTTGTGGTCACTGCTGCCTAAGAGTGCCTAAGTAGCCACTTTCCTCGGGTCTGTTTCCTCAAAGGTACTTGTCATACTCCATTACTGCTCAAGTCTACTGTGGAGATCAAATAACCCAATATTTAAGAAGTACAGTGTAGATTGCATCACCGTTAATTAGACGCTAACCTACATCTAATCATAAAAATCATGTCGATTTCTGAACATGAGATCAGTTTACGTTCATTAACTAGGCTCATGAAGTGTCATCTCACTGCAGTTCTGTTGGACTGAGATATCTAGATATTTTAGTTGTTATCACTAAACTAAGAATGAACGAATCTGCCCTTGAAATTCGGTTTTGGCTCCTGGTAAAATAGTGTGCAAATGTAGTGCTTTGGTGCCTTGCTATTGAAAGTGTAGTCCATGGACCACACAGCATTGTGTCCACCTGTGGTCTTGCTAGAACTATCAATGCCCAGCCTCCACCCAAACCTTTTGAGTTAGAATCTGCTTTGTAGCACAATCTTTAAATGATATGCCTGCACAGTGAAGGCCTAGAAGCTTTGTGGTTGAGGGGTTTGTGCCATTGGAGAGTCCTCAAGGGAATTTAATGATCAAGGCTGCACTTTGTAGCTTCAAAACTTCTATTATTTACTACTGGTGTGACCTCAGGCATGTTACTGAAATTTTGGCTTCTCATTCTCCTCATCTGTAGTATCTGCCTCACGGGATTAAATGAGATTATGAAGGTTAAATGGGTCAATACATACCAAACACTCAGAACAGTGATATCCAATATCTACTAGTTATAATACTAAGTATTTAATAAATGCACAGATGAGACCATCGACATATCCTGGGGTGTCTAAAAGTCACTTGTTAGTAATCAGAGCAACTGTAAATGTAAAACCTCACAAGGTAAGTAACAAAATGATTCACTAACTACCTTGTTTCCCCATGGATAATTGTAATCAGATACATACTTTGAGCTGTACTTACTGTTGTGCAGGACTACGAAAATCAAATCTATATAGCTAGAAGTTTCTGTTCTTTATCATCTCCCCCTAATGCCAGGTCAGTGATGTTTCTTTCCTTCTTATGGCTGACATTAATACCCTAATGGCTAGTGCTAAGAACTACCCACCCCAGTCAGGATCATTCTTTTTTCATAGAGGCAATGTATCTTTTCAAAATCAAAACACATGCATAGCAATGCTTAAAGAAGAAGGTTCTGTCTTATGCTACACCTAAGACAGTGAAAACTCCAATAAATATTAAATACCTGCTACAAGCCACCTATGTGGAAAACATACACTATTCAGAACAGAGATCTTAATACTTCAAAAAACATGTAAGCATATGCAAGATTTTTTTTAAATTTTTTAATGTGTATTTATTTTTGAGAGACAGAGACAGAGGAGGGCAAGAGAGAGAGAGGGAGACACAGAATCTGAAACAGGCTCCAGGCTCTGAGCTGTCAGCACAGAGCTTGATGAAAGGCCCAAACTCACAAACCACGAGATCATGACCTGAGCCGAAGTCAGACACTTAACCAACTAAGCCACCCAGGTGCCCCAGCATATGCAAGATGCTTAAGATGTATTATCACATTGAAATACATAGCCACGCTGTGAACTAATGCTTTATTTTCCTTATACAGATGAAGGGCCTGAAATGCAAAGAAGCAAAATGTTTCAGGACTCATGTCCTCTTTTTGGAGTTTAAAGTTATAGGCCCACTGTATTATTGGAACATATCTCTCTATTGTCTTATTTAAGACACCTTGGGTAGGAACAAAATTTCCTTTAATAACCTTGACCTGAGTTCCAAGGAGAGTACAAAAGATTATATTGTCTTCGATGTGGGGTTGATAATAATGGCACCTAAGGAAGAGATACTAATATTCCTGTCTCTGTTATAATTCTTACTACTAGTTTAACAGCTTATGTAAGTCATATGATGACGGTCACTTTGGTTAATAATTTTATATATGTGTGTGTCAATATACACATATTTGGTGGGAAAAAAACACCTCACTGAGAAAATTTAGTTTTAGTGACTGTATTGCTTCTCATCTATAATTGAAATCAATGTTTTCATGAAGAAAAATATTCACAAAAATTGTAGGTAATTTTGTAGGTGTATTAAGATACTGGATATCATTCATAACACTATAACATTATTGAAGGTTCTGTCTTATATTACTCCTAAAGAGAAACTATTAATATTAGCATCTTCTGTAGTTTTCATGTGGCATTTGGACTTTTTTATAACGGTTGATACTTCTATTATCATGAAATATTTGAGTATTCTCTCCTGTGAAGAGATTTAAAAGTTTAGCACGTCACTTTTAGTAATTCAAGACCTTTTACTGATGTTAATTTAATTTACCGGTTCTGACAAAACTCACTATTAAATTAGACTTCCTACGACATTTACTATTAATAGCACTACCAAAAGCAAAATTATAATGCTGGCATCTGTAATTGGATATTTTGTTGTTGTTGTAACTTTCTTTCAATTGTAACATTCCACTGAGCTGAGAGATAATATAAAATGACAAGCTGAGGTCAGGACTAAGTGGATGTACATCTTCCCACCCCCAGTGGATTTTCCAAAGTCAATGTTCATCTTTTATTTATTCTTTTAAAAAAAATAATGTTTTCCTTTTCTGAAAAAAATTTTGTGAATTCCACATTATTTCCTGCAATAAACCCATCACCTCAAGGTATATACCAGCGCAAATATTTAAATACAAAACGAAGCTAAATTAACTTACCTTTCTCTTACATACTCTCAACTTTGCCTTCAGACGCGCGACATATGCTCTGCAACTATTAATATATAGGGTGCCACCTAGTGGCAAAGGTTGGACATTTAGATGTAAACTAATGATCATGGCGTTCCTGTTGTATTCACAGATGCATTTTTCTGGTACACATACTATATTAATACATAGAAAATGAACATTTTAAAGGTGCTGGCCCAAGGACTTGATTAAGATGTCTGTATCATTTATTTGAACGTGTTGCCAACTGTCTTGGTGTTTAACAATAGCATCTTTTTGACCTATGAAACTAAGCCATAAACATAAACTATCAAACTGTAAAAGAAAGAAGGAAAACAGACCCAAAAGATTCTCGGATTTCCATGGATTATTATTTTTATACTTCTAATTTTATACTGATAATAAGTTTCTCTAAAGATATTACTATAATAAATCTATTTTGAATTCCTTTTGAGATTTACACCCCTAATTAATACAAGCAATGTATTTTTGACAGTATATTTGTTTTGACTTAAAACCAACAGCAGAGAAGACAATTAACAAATTTTGAATTTATTTTTCGATGCTTAAATTTTAACTCCCAGTTGCTAAAGTAAATAATGCTTAATACTTTAATCCTGAAAAATAAAACTATGTGCCCATTGGCCTAGTTTTATTTATTTTATTTTTATATTTTTTTTTCTAAAATTTAAGTTTTTATTTTAATTCCACTTCTCTGACATGCAGTGGTACATTATTTTGGCCTAGTTTTAAATGCAGGACTTGTGATCGTCAATTACCTCCTGGGACTTGAGCGTCATTTCATTTATTAATGATCACAGCCACTCCTTAGAGCACAACTTGTCAGGGAAAGAGACAACCCTGCTTATTTGTTCATCTGGCATCCAGAGGATAATTAATATTTTTATTACTGTCCCATTTCCAGCTCTTTCCAGCTGCTTAACCACTTCTATTGGGAGCATAAGTCAGTGCTGAGGATTGGCTCTGCCTTAGCCTGAGAAGCAGTTTCCACGTATACAACTTTCTTAGTAACACTTGCATCAGTTGCTCCGAGCACCTCTGGAAAGAGCAGGTACTCAATTCACCGAGAATTCCATTATCCTTTGAAAATTATAGCTAGTTTTCTGTGGTTCTCCTCCGGCTAGAAAATCCCTCAGGGCAAGGAACTGATTTTCTATTTCAATACAGACTCTTACATATAAAAAGCCCTCAATAAATGTTTTTAATATTCTGAAAATATTTATTCTGAAAAAATGAAACGAAATGTATGAAACGAGCTGTGATCATTAGGTAGCTCTCATAGGGAAGCACAGTGACTTATTCATGATGAGTGTACTAAAACCACTTTCAGATGCACAACATCTCTCGCACCCTGAGCTCTGTGTTATACACTAGGCACATCCTTGTGGACAAAACAGACCTGTATAGGGACTGAACACAAAGTCCTTTAATCACAAGGAAGCTCTTAACTCAGGCTTGCTAGGCCACAGAATCATGAATATGAGCCACCTAGATAATGCCCACAGCAACGATCTCCCTCTTCAAGTGCACCTGAAAATACATTTTAAGTTCAATTATCATTCTACAATTTAAATAGGTTTGGAAATTTAAATACTTATTTTTTGCCACGTTTCAACTTAACATTGGCTGAGTCCCTACCCTGTTCCAGGACCTGTGCCCTGAGTATAGGTTTAGTTTCCCAGGGAGAAAGCTGAAGCTGACAGCTACTGAAGAACTTACTCAAGGTCGCAAAGCTAACAAGTGACTGAAGTTGGAAGCCACACAGTCTGTTTCCTTGTATCGTTGCTCTACTCCATGAAATGGAGGGGAGTGTGATGAAATTTTAAATTCAGCTCAGATTAGTCAAGGACATAACTCAGAGTGGATATTCAAAGTCAAACTTCTGCAGTCATACTGCATATTGGAATACTGTCCTGGAAAAATGCTGAGTCTCAGTAATTGATGTCCAAAGGTTCTGTGATAAATTATTTATGGGAGGAGAAGTTTTTAAAGAGAGAAAAGAAACAGTGTGCAAAATTGTGCTAGAATCCTCACATCATTAGAGCCGTTTCCTGGCCCCTTTCCCCTTTCTTCTTAAGGTGAAAGTATAAAGCACGTTCTGATTGCAGAATTCTTCATTCTCTAAATTAGAAATCAGCTGTCACTAATGGAAGTGGGTGGAAATGGAAAATTGCTGGCTGCTGGCAGGGGAGGAGCCCAAGAGCTGCCACATGGCAGCCACGGTTAAGGAAAAATATAGAATACGGTGTAAAAAATACAGGCAGTAGCCAATATCAGGAGGTCAGTTGAAAGCTTTGGGTATAAAGAAGTGTCCAAATGTAAGAGCTGAGTAAGTATCACCATAAGGAAAGCATCAGGAATGAGAGGAGGCAAGAATTTAAACAGGAAATGTGGATGAAATTAATAGAAAATACGGACTTGGGACGCCTGGGTGGCTCAGTCATTTGGGCGTCCGACTTAGGCTCAGGTCGTGATCTCACGGTCCGTGAGTTCGAGCCCCATGTCGGGCTCTGTGCTGACA
Source organism: Panthera uncia (assembly GCF_023721935.1). Classification (NCBI taxonomy): domain Eukaryota; kingdom Metazoa; phylum Chordata; class Mammalia; order Carnivora; family Felidae; genus Panthera; species Panthera uncia. The sequence continues at coordinate 110,128,228 of NC_064809.1, read as the reverse complement.
GCTCAGAGCCTGGAGGCTGCTTGGATTCTGTGTCTTCCTCTCTCTGACCACAGCCCCCATCTCGCTCGCACTCTTCTCTCTGTCTCTCAAAAATAAACAAACATTTAAAAAAAAAGAAAGAAAAGAAGGATTTAGCTAGGAATAATGCTGTGTAAGATGTTACAATTCCTCTGTCACTCATTACCATAAGACCCAGTCATAAATATGACAAGAGACAGGGAGTTTAAATTTTGGTGTACGTTAAAATTCTTTTTTCAAAATAGTTTCCACTGGTCAATGGTATGTTTATGATTTTTCTAGCTTAAGCTTCCTACCTTAAGCCTCACCACTCCTTTAAGACATTTTTTATTTATTTATGTATTTATAAACCATCTACTAGATTCTGCATTTATCAGGAGAGAGTTGACAATGAATAAGCCCAATGACTGTATTAGCATTGATTAGTTTGTCCAGTAATCAATTGATCAAACAATTGATTAGTTTGTCCTGCTTTGTAGCAAAGCTGTTGACTTGGAGGAAAAGAGAGTCCATAGAAGCAGAACAGCATTAAGATTTGAAGGGGATTAAGTGTGGTGATGCATTGGGGCACCTGGGTGGCTCAGTCGGTTGGGCATCTGATTTAGGCTCAAGGCATGATCTCACAGTCTGTGAGTTCAAGCCCTGCGTTGGGCTCTGCACTGACAGCTCAGAGCCTGGAGCCTGCTTCAAATTCTGTCTCCCTCTCTCTTTGCCCCTCTTCCACTCGCCCTCTGTCTCTCTCTGAAAAATACAATACAATACAATACAATACAATACAATACAATACAATACAATAAATTTTTCCCAAAATGTGGCGATGCATTGCTGATAGAGGCTGGAGGGAGAAAGCTGATTGGTCTAGACTACATACACAAGACAGAATCACACATATTTTACTGAAATCCTTGAAGTCAAGTGTGTTTTAGAACACAGAAATTTTCAGCATTTAGGTTGTTCATCTTCCTTAACCATGGTTCTACAAAAACTATAGAACACTAAAGTTTAGACTCATAACAGCTACTTTGCAAATAGAAGAAAATCAGTGCTCACTGAATTTAATATATATTAGGTATGTTACATGTAAGCTGCCCAGTAATTTAAATAGTTTTCCTAGGCAATGATCAAGCGTCAAGTTTACCTATCCAGGTAGATTAATTTATGATTCATCTTGATGTACCTAAGAATCTTTTCTATTCCATTATCAAATATACTACCCGTTCCTAAAATTATATATATATGCAAATATATAAATATATATTATATGTAAATTCATACTATAATATGTATACTGTAATATGTATATAAGATATTATGTATATGTATATGTATACATATATACACATATACGCATTTATAATTTCATATGACAAAATAGTTCCCTTTGGTATGCCATTATGCTTAGGCTAGTGATAATCTAAAAAAGGATAGGAATGACTTATGTTTGTCTTTGCCTTACGTGTTAATCAGACCTTCTACAGATTACTTAATTAAGGGTTTTGTGTGTGGTGGGGAGGAGAGATACATTCAATAAACATACACTTAAAACAGACGGTAGGTCCAATTTGGGATGCCATTCATTCATTCACTCACCCATTGTGTTTTGTGTTCTTCCCAAATGTCAGGGACTACTCTAAGTGCTATAGATACAGTTAAGGGTTATATTCAAAATATTTAACCACTTGTACTATGGATATCAATTAATCAGAACAGACACTGACCAAATGGCACTCTAGGAATGACTGCATATAAAAAATAGTCTCTGCCTCCAGGGGGCTTAGCATTTATTGGGGAAGACTGATGAGTTAATAGGCAACAGATCTAACAAGGGTAAACACAGGACAATAAAACTTCTTCAAATAGTCTATGAAGTTGTTTTTTCCTTATTTATATTCTTACCTACTCCATAATTCTTGACACGTTGAAAATTGATAATCCAGAGAAATCCAATTAGCCAAAAATTGTTATCTTCAGAAGACAATTTAAAGTAAAATCATCTTTAGGGACTTTTTAAGAGAGTTAACTTTTGAAGTTGGCAGCTTCTTTTTTTTTTTTTTTTAAACAGGATACAAATCTCTCATAGCTGCTAAATCATCCATTTAAACCTACCTTAAAGATCTGTTGCTTTCAAGGTCCCGTATTTGTTACATAGCATATTAAGATTACTGCATAGATCATATTTCATGTTAAATATGCTTTCAGAAATTGCCATGATTGAAAAACATCAGAAATTGAAGCAAAGAAAATTATCCCATTTTTATTCGAATCAACCAACTAAATTACCTCCTGCCCTACTTGCTATGATTTGGAACCTAGTCATAAATGCTCAGAAACAAATGACTTTAAGGAATTTTGTTTGTTAATTTCTAAGACTTGAGATAGAAAATCCTTAGTATGTTAGCCTCTTAAACATTTTCAGGATATTAATTAAATTACTGATTATTTTTAAATTGAAGAATTTTCCCAAAATGTAAATTTTACCCCTGTAGTCAAATATCAGGATATCTATTTTCTAAAAATATTTCCGGATATGGACAAAAAAATTAGAAGTCAATCCCTAATGCATAAATAAAAGCTATATGCAGTTTTAATGTTACTTAGGAATACAAATAGATATATAAATTAATTAAATTATGCAAAAATACACCAGTAGACCCGCGACCTAATACGTTTCCTAGGTGGCCCACCTCATTCACTGAAATACCTGTTTTTCTTCTTACAGATGTCATACTTCTCTTATGCAGTCTCCGTGGCGCATTGCAGATGTTGCTTTGATTCATAATTTCCTCTAGGTGGCGATATTTTCAAAGAAGCCACGCCAGCACACCCACCTAATTAGAGAATTGAGCTATATCAGCACCCAGTATTTACACCTTACTCTAGCTACTATTTTAATCTCCACAAGACGAAAAACTACGATTTGGGACACCATAAGATTTTAAGTTCTGTCTCCAAAATCTAACAAATTGAAGAGATGGGTATTATCCACTTTAAAATTCTAAATACATGTTTGAGAAAAGATGTTCCAAACACATTTGTTTGAATTAAGCTAAGATTTTGATTTGTTAACAGGTGACAGAAACATGTTACTCAGATTTTAGTTTCTGGACTGTCTATAACCTCTTTTCTAAAACCCTGACATTATTATTTAATGTGATGCTTCATTGATCTCTTTAGATTGGTACTTGTTTTTTTCCACACTATCCACAATTGCTCTTTTGTGGGTATTCCATTGATGAATGAGGAAAAGTTGGTAAATAGTGCTAATCCCACTTCCATTTTAGATCCTTCCATAATCTATCAAAAAGAGAATGAGACAGGGCGCCAGGGTGGCTCAGTTGGTTATGCATCTGACTTCAGCTCTGGTCATGATCTCGTGGTTTGTGAGTTTGAGCCCCGCTTTGGGCTCTGTGCTGACAGCTCAGAGCCTGGAGCCTGCTTCAGATTCTGTGTCTCCCTCTCTCTCTGCCCCTCCCCTGCTCACTCTCTGTCTCTCTGTCTCTCTCAAAACTAAATAAACGTTAAAAATTTTTTAAATTAAAAAAAAGAGAGAGAGAAAGAGACAATAACACAGAAAAGACTCCTTTGATGTAGATAAATGTATGAGGTGGAAAGTACTCTACAATTCAGAAAGATAGGACTTTTTCTTTCCTTTCCCACCTTCTTTGGGTAATAGATGTCTTTCGGGACCTTCATCCAGCCACACTTGCCATTTGTATATATAAATTTAGCTTTCTTCTGTTTTGGAACTTCACCTTTTGCTTCTGTTTGTGTTTAAAATTTTCAGAGCTCCACCCTAAGGCTTTAACCTTCCAGAGATGTGAGGCTCACAATGATGAAGCATGACTCCGGTGTCTCTCTCCTAAATGCTGTCACAGACTAATTTGTAGGATCTAGTAATCCTTAAAAAAAAAAAAAAGAATATAGAATTAAAGTACCAATTAATATTTATATAGCTATTTGCAAGGCATTTTCACATTTTTGATATGCTTTGATACTTTGAACAAACCTGGGTCATCGGAAAGCAAAAGTGATCACCATCCCCATTTTACAGATAAACCTCAAAGGAGTTAAGGTCTTTCTTTGGGGTTAAAATTGGTCACTGAAAACCCAGGCCCCAAAGCCTTTTGTTTTTCCTTTGTAAGCCCCATAAGCTTTGGCTATGTCCAGCCGTTTACAGTAAGACTCAAATTCTGTCCCTAGTGCCTTCCTTTGGCCTGGACCTGACCCCACACACCATGAGCACACTGCTGTATTCAGCAAGAGGAGTTTCGATTTGAAGTGGTTTGTCTTGGAAGCTTCCGGGAGAGGATTTATTGAACCAACTTATGAGAACCTCCCAGCTTTCTGATTGGTGCCCTGAGCAATAAAGGTAAGCACTGGGGTTCAGGACACTCACACTAAAACTTCTGCTGGCATTCCATTTGGATCCTTGACAAGGTAAGCTCCATCTCTCTCGCAATCTTCGCCTTGGCCACTGCCCAAAAGGCAAAGCCCATCATCCCCTGCGGTTTGTTTATCTATCTGCCCTCACCTAGAGTCCCACTGATGTCCCCTCTCTCTCGTCCTGCCCTCCTTTGCCCTCCTTCTGTGATCTTCCTCTGCTACCTCTGGAAACCTCCAGTCAGGGCCAGTTACAGAAATTGTAGGGCTCAAGTGCAAATGTGAACGTAGGGCTCCTTGCATGAAAAGGCAGGGGAAGAAGCTCTTTCCTTTCTTCTGTGCTCTCTTTCTGAACCAGTCACAGTGGTTTTTAAAAAATCGTTCCTTAATGTTTATTTACTTATTTTTGAAAAAGAGAGAGAGCACAAGCAGGAGGGCAGACAAAGAGGGAGACAGAGAATCCCAAGCAGGCTCCACGCTGTCAGCACAGAGCCCGACGTGGGGCTCAAACTCACAAACTGTGAGATCATGACCTGAGCCGAAATCAAGAGCTGGATGCTTAACCGACTGGGCCACCCGGGTACCCTAAAAAGATACTTAAGTGTCCTGTTCCCTTGGGTGAGGTACAAGTATAGAACCTCATGGGAGCCCAGACCCTGCCGTAGCACTTTCGGTGTGGGGCTTGCATTCCTCACCCCCTATTCATCCCCAAGTCCATACGTAGGCCCTCAGTGGGGGCAGCAACAGTCACTGATCGGTAGGGGTAGTGGGGTGCGGGGAGCAGGTGGCTGAGGCCTTGTCCAGGGAGGCAGGGAGGCAGGACAATAGGTGAGCCGAGGTTCTAAGCTCTCACACATTCTCCATCGTCCCATCAGATTTCATTTACAAAACAACTTGAAAGGTAAGATTATAAGAATTTCAAGGCAATGTCCACAGAGTGTTAGAGAGCAAGGCCCCATTTGAGGGCATTAGGAGCACACTCTGGAAGCTCACCTGCCCCATGAGGGGATGCCTTCCCAGCATCTCTGTCTTTTCTCACATGGAACCTTCTGTCTTAAATCCGGTGCTCCTCCAAGGAACACGGCTTCCCTTGAAGCTGCCTGAACATACACTGCTTATTCTCTCAAGTTCATGAAGACCAGCGTGAGGGTGGGAGGCATAACTCCTGCTCTGCAATGCTGCCCACTTGTAAACCATGACTCTCAGCCTAATGTGAGTAAGCACCACAGCAAGCACATGACCAAGGCCCTTCCACACTTTTCCTTTTCATCGATCAGGCACCCATACACTCTCCAACTTGCAGGGATCATTGTATCGTCTCCAGAGCCCAATCTTCCTCATCACCCCAAACCGTGCCAAACCCCCTCTCTCTGCTGGAAACCCATGCCATAATAGCTATTTCACAGGCCCCTGGCCTCCACCCTACTTGTCTTCGTGTCCGCCATGTCACTTAATTTTGTTGTCATATCTCAGTCTTGCCGTAATCAGGGGCCACAAGACCAGTAAAATCTTAAATGTTCCTTTTCTATGGCAACTCTCTTCTCTTATTTTGTTCTCTAGCCCTGAAGAGCAGCTCTTCAAGAGAAGCACAACTTTTTAGGGACGAGCAAGGGAATGGCTTCTTGCGATGGAGTAGAGAGCAGGTTTTGATTTGGGCCTCAGGGTTTTAAATTGTCCCATATCAAATTGTCTCGTGTTTCATGTTTTAGTACTTCTGTAGTTGATGTCATGTGCTTTTGATAGTGTTATCACATTTCCAACTGTTTTATACATACACACGCAGACACACACACACACAATTTCCATTCTAGAAACTGGAGGAAAGAAAACTCACTTTCTTCTCCACACTCCATCCTGCCAGCTCTCTCCATGGTGGCCCACTACACATTTTTCTTAGATTTCACTGAGACTCTCAGACCCACCAACACTCATTTTTCTTTCACTCTGCCAAATCCTTCCTGGCTTCATTTTAATTAGTAATATGTCTAAATTTCACCATCTATCACTTGACCTGCTTTCTTGAAAATATCCTCAAATCCTTTGTTGTTGTTGTTGTTGTTGTTGTTGTTGTTTTTGGTTGCATCAGCCCAGAAAACCAGGAACTCAGGGTCACTAACAATGATTAAAAATAGTACTAAACATTCCATGCTTCATATGTCTCGCCTTGGTTTTATCTAATTTACTCTTCGCAGTGATCTTATGAGGTGACTATAATTATCCTCAATTTACAGCGAAGGAAACTGAGGACCGGCAAGACTCAGGTGACCTGTTCACGTTATTTCTGAAGTTAGAATGTGTGCTTCCCAAACTTGAGTAAGTGAGAATATCATGCAGAGATCTTACAAAATATGGTTTCTGGGATATCCACCTTGGATATTCTGATTTGGGAGGGTTTGCAAGTGGTAAACGAATCTGCATGTTTGACAAGCCTCCCAGGTGATTCTCTGAGGCTCTGTTGAGGTTCCCATGATTGTCCTTTCGTTAGGTTTTTATTTGGATCTCCCCTGGAAGAGGAAAGACTATGTGGAGGAGGAAGGCAGCTTAGGAAGCCCTCGCTCTTCCTTTGGATCCTCACAGTCCTATTATTATTGCCCTCCTGCAAGCGAAGTGAGATTAGAAAGATCTGTGTCCAAAACCAAACTGACTTTTAAACACAAATCATACAATGAGTAATAGACCAGCTTTGTCAATTATAGGAAAAATAGTCTTATTCAAGTTATTGACACAACTTGAAACCATAGCATTAATTGATAGCAAATCGAAGGGTTTTTCTTTCTGTATGGATTCCTTTCTTTTTCTTTTGTTTTTGTTGTTGTTGATTTTGACAATTGTGACTTTTAATAAAATTCTTCAATGGTATTCTATAAACTGTTACAATATTTCTACTTCTGACCATGAGAAAGTAAAACAGGCAGGGACATGTACTGGCTTCTTTGTATAATTATTCACCTAGAGATTATAAGATAGAGGAGTGACATTACAAATTTTGTTAAAATGAAACATTATAAAAACATCTTATCATTAAACACGTGATTTTTAAATATATCAATAGCAGAAACACCCAGCATGTTTGTTTAATAGCCTGTGATTTTTCTTTTTTTTTCAATTTTTTCAATTTTCATTTATCTTTCAGAGAGAGAGAGAGTGTGTGAAGAGGGGAGGGACAGAGAGAGAGAGAGGGAGACACAGAATCCAAAGCAGGCTCCAGGCTCTGAGCTGTCAGCACAGAGCCCGACGTGGGGCTGGAACTCACGAACTGTAAGATCATAATCTGAGTCGAAGTCAGACACCTAACTGACTGAGCCACCCAGGTGCCCCTTTCTTTTTTTTTTTTCTTTCCTGTTTTTTTTTTTTTAATGTTTATTCATTTTTGAGAGAGAAAAAGAGAGAGTAGGGAGGGACAGAGAGAGAGGGAGAGAGAGAATTCCAAGCAGGCTCCGCACTGTCAGTGCAGAGCCTGACCTGGCACTTAAACTCACGAACCCTGAGATCGTGACCTGAGCCGAAGTCAAGAGTCAGTCGCTTCACCAACTGAGCCACCCAGGAGCCCCGATAACCTGTGATTTGTCTGACTTGCTAATAACCTATATGTTGTAAACCGTACTGCCTTTGAAAGTCTGGGACTCTACATGCATTGCAGGGTGTTTTACCTTTCCATAATTCCCTTACTTGCATGTTCACCTGATTTCACTGCATTCATAGTATTCAGTGTATCTGGAGAACTTCTGAAATGTTACATTCCATTTTTTTCCCTTATGTCAGTGGCTGCTTTATTAGATGGAGACAGCTGGGATAACATATGTTTCTTTAAAAGAAACCTTTAAAATTTAAAATTTGAAGAACACACTTTAAAAATCCACCAAAAAGTAGGGTGAATTTTGCCTCTTATGAGATTTATGAGATATTTTAAAGGATTTAAACACCAGCTTGTCAGAAGCCATACCCGACACTTGAAAGCACATTGCAACAGGAATTAAATCCAGAGATCTTTTCATTAATTTTTGGTGCAGTTTCATATAAGTCATTTAAATCATTATATGCCTTTATTTACAAATCAGTGTTAATAAGGCTTGTCTGGGTACCTCAGAGTATGTATTTCAAGACGAGATGAAGCAATGCAAGTAACAACCGATGAATGAAGAGTGGGAGACAAGGGCGGGGAAACACAGTGTTTACCGGACATTCATTCTGTTTACTGGTCATCCATTTGGTGTTAGGCACCAGGCCAAGCACATCACATAGATTTTTCCATTCAATCTTCACAATCGCTTCCATAAAGTAGACCTATTATTCCACATATTAAGGCCAGGATAGTAAGGCTCTAAGAAATTAAGTAATTTGCTTAAGGCCAAAAAGTAAATTGCAGAGCCCTATTGGCAAATTCTTTTGACTCCACCTTTCACACGTATCAAGAATCAGTCACTTCTCACCACCTCCACTGTTGCCACCCAGGCACAAGCTACCACCAAGGCTTGCCTAGGCCACTGCAATAGCTTAACTCCTATTCTATTTTTGCCTTTGTCGCCCGACAGTCTGTTCTTAACACATGAGAGGGAGCCATTTAAAATTCGTCAGATCATTCACACCTCTGTTCAGAAGCCTCAGATAACTTCCTAACTCATTCAGAACAAATGCCAAAGTCCTTAATAAGTCATAGACCCCTATGCATTATCTGGGGTCCTGCCTCCTGATATTTCTTTGGCTTTGACCTCTTAGGAGTCGGTGCTTTGCAGGCTCTAATCCAGCCACACTGGCCAGCTGTGCACATCCCCACGCATTTCCCTCACCTTGCTCTTTGTCAAACACTGCAGTCATGCTCCTTCTTGGGCCTTTTGCATGGGACTGTTCTCTCCAACAGAAATTCTCTGTCCCTAGCCATCGACTTGTGTCTCTTCCTCGTCTTGTTCAAATACTTGCTCCAACGTCACCTTCTTAACAAAGCTTTGTCTAAATTGCTTCATTCCCAAACTTGCTCTCTCCCTTGCTTTATTTTCTCCTTGCAACACATCACCATCTGCCACAGGGAAAAAGAATATATTATTTTGATGACATCTCCCATTTCTCCACTAATAGATAAACATCGTGGAGGTAGGCACTCATGTGTGTTCACTGTTGTATCCTTTTGGGGAGTGTCCTGAGGTTGAGCTCCTTTCTTGTTTTGTTGCTGTTGTTGTTGTTTTGTTCTGTTTGTTTGTTTAATGTTCATTTATTTTGAGAGAGAAAGACAGAGTGCAAGCAGGAAAGGGGGAGAGAGAAAGAGAGAGAGAGGGAGACACAGAATCCAAAGTAGTTTCCAGGCTCTGTCAGCACACAGCCCGACAAGGGCTCGAACTCGTGAGCTATGAGATCATGACCTGAGCCAAAGTCGGATGCTCAACTGACTGAGCCACGCAGGCGCCCCTGAGTTCCTTTCTTGTAATTGCTCTTGGATGAAGGAGATATGCCTCACCAAGGTAAATGCCTTCCCTGGAGAAGCCCCCGCTAAGTGACCAGTGAATGAGGCGATAAAGAACCAGACCCCTTCCCACAATCTGCGACAACCATGAGGGGCCATCTAGCTCAAGAGCTCCCAGGAGACAGGCCGAGGCCCTTTGTGCAACCACGTGTTTACAATTCATCTTCTCCCTCTGCCCAATTTTGCTTCTTTCACTTTTTTCTAATTGTTGTTCCTTAGAGTACAGCCCAATAAACCTCTTGCAAGCAAATTTCCATCTCAGATGTTCTTTCCTTGGGAACCCAATCTATGCCCACCACCAACAAAAATCATGTCAAACAGTAGGCGCTTCAACAAATATCATTTCAATAACTAGGTAAGTGAATCAATGAATGAATAAACTAGGATAATACAGGTTCAGAACCTGTATTCCAGAGTCAGAAAGATCCTGCATGTGAATCCCCACTCTACCTCTCAATTCCTGTGACTTAGAATTCCTCACTTAACAATTAATTTCCCTCATCCATGAAAGACATTATACCAGTATCTTTCTCAGAAACTTTTTGTTAAGATTAGATGAGAGAAAGCTTTTAAGACTCCCATCCTAGTAAACGGAACATTTAAGTTCTTAATAGATGCTATAAAAATAATCATTACTCTTACTATTTCTGCAAGAAATGTGGCCAACTTCCTACACCAAGAGTTATTTCTTTCTGTTGCTTGATTCAAATCTATTACCAGGTGAGAATATGAAGAAGGAAATAAATGAAGACACTTACCTTCATCATCCCTGGGACAATATACATGAGAGTAAAGGTGGGGAACACAAAAACAGTCATTATGGACACAGGTTAAATAGACTAAATAAAACTATAGTCACAGACTGCTTGATCAGAAAAATAGTGGAATATACCAGTAAGTATTATAATTCTGTTAGGACGGTACTGGACTTAAGTTAGGCTGTCATCTAAGTGATTCTAACAGTTACATATGAAGGAATATTTCAAGATCTCTGGCTAAAGTTTATTCCAGTATTTAATCCCTCAGTGCCATCAGATTCTCCTTCAAATAACTTTTCATCTGTTTCTAAAATTTTAATCTATTGCATCCAGTTTTGGCTACTATATGAATACAGGACCACTGATCTCTGTCTTTTTTGAGCCTCAAATACAGTATTCTAATTAATCGATGAGTTATTTACTGAACCTTGTGCCAAATACTGGACTGGGCTTGAAGACAAGTTCTAATTCACGTTCCTCCTTGCTGTTCTCTGACCTCTTTGGAGGCCCAGAGTCCCTTTCATCTTTTATAATTGTCTCATTTTCATTTTTGTAGATTTTCTTTGAATGAGCTCCAATTTCTCTACAACTCTCATAAATACTTCAGGAAAGGCTTGATTATTGCCAAATATGGGAGAAAGATTACTACTCATGATAAGCTTGTCATACTCCTATTAATATACTCCAGCATAATGTTAGCTTTTAAAAAAATTGCTTTATGCTGCTGAATCATACGATTTGTGTTAAATGATGAGTTTTAAGCCATTTCCCCCTTGGTATTTGAGCACACAAAGTCTTTCTTAAATCAATTGAATTTGTTTTTTTGTTCCTCACTGTACTTTCATTTGAGCTTGGTAAATCCAATCCTACTTTTTCTTTTTAGTTGTTTTTTCTACACTTTCAAGCTGAATTCTCTCTCTCTCTTTCTTTTCTTTTTTTTTTTTTCCAAAGAATTGGCAATTCTTCTTATACCCTTCCTGGTTTAATTCAATTCAACACAATAGTTGGCACCTACTATGTGACAGGCATGTGCTAGATGGAATTATGGGCACAGAATTATTAAACATGAGCTTTATTAAGAAGTTCTTAATATTTCAAGTGCCAAAATAGAGAAATGCACGCATTCAGAGGGAGGTCAGTAGGTGGCTTCCTGGTGGAGGTAATGCTAACTTGAATTGCAATGATTAAATAGGAATTAAATAATGAAGAAGACGGGAGCCCAGCATTCCAGGAAAGGGGTAGTTACTATACAATTACAAGTTTAGAGACTTAAGATAGTAAATGTATGGGGAGACTATAAACAGCTTCTCATCACTAGTATAGAATGCAAGCTGAGGAATCATAAGAAACTTTATAAACATCATTTCAACCTAAGGAACTAATAAAATATTATCTAATCTTTGGCTGGCCAGTGGTTAATCACCCTTAGTACCATTGATCCTCATTATTTGCAGATTCCATGTTTGTGAATTTGCCTACATGCTAACATTTACCTGTGACCCCAAGACCAATATCCAGGTGCTTTTGTGGATATTCACAAGCTTGTGCAGAGTGGTGAAAAGTTAAGTCGACCAACCCGCACATTCCCAGCTGAGGTCCGACAAGATGACTCCCCTACTTTCTTATTTCGGCTCTCCTACTCTAAGCAAGCATCCTTTCTGAGGTCTACTTAGTGCCATGTGCGTTTGTATTTTGTGCTTTGGTGATTTTTCTACTTAACATGGGCCCAAAGTGTAGTCTGCATAGTTCAGGAGCGCTGCAAAGTGCAAGAAGGGTGTGCTGTGATTTCTGGGGAAGATATGGATGTTAGCTAAGCTTCACAATTAACAAGGCTAAACTAATCGGAAGAGAACCCTGTCTCCACACAAAGTCACGGCCGTGCCCGAACTTCGACTTTTCCTCAGTATGGAGGGGAACTTGGCATTTCGTGATTTCAGCGCATTGTCAGTACTGCCAACCCATGCTTACCTTTGAGCATCGCTGCCAGCGAGGTCCTCGAGTGAAAAGTGTCGGCAGGGAATCTGTGCCAACTACGTACAGTTCCACCAAAGTGGGCGTGAATTGCCTTTGTAGATCTTCAATGAGTCTTTATTGATGGTGACTATAATGGCGGTGACGATGATGACGAAAATGGGCAAATGCTGCACATTCACCTAAAATGAAGCAGCTGCACCCAGGCTAGGAAAATACATGCTGTGAGGGCACGTTCAATGCAACTAAGTCAATCTGATGCTTAACAAACTGCTTCTTCACGCACGGCTTTGTACTAGGATCGACCATGGGCAACACAGACTCTGTCCACAGGAAGTTTGCAATCTAGTGGATTTGTGAGGGTAAGACCGTTGTTTACAGTGATGTATGTTAAGGAGACATAAAGAGAAGGGATTAAAGTGTTATGGAGTTTTAATGGTGATCAAAATCATACTTGGTAGTGGGGGAAATCTCTAAAAACGCTTACAAGGGAGATCATAAGGGAGATGATGTTTGAGCTAACCTTGGAAAGAACATGATCAAAGCCAGGAAAACATGAGGCATTCAGAGTAGAAAGCATCCAGCTTGCTGGATGTGAAGGTAAGAAGCAAGAAATGTGACTAGAAAAGAAGGCTGCACTCAAATGCAATTGGAAGTGTTTGAGCAGAGGAAAAATAGCAGGAACGCTCCACCTTTGGAAGTGTCATCTTTTGAGAGAGGGCTGGAAGAGGCAGGTGAACAGTTAAATCATTCTGGATGCAGATCCTGAGGGAGATTTTGAAGCCCAGGGACAGGTGGCTGCAGGAGTAGTGGAAAGGGGACAGACGTGGCACATTTTGTTGCGCCTGCACACACAGGAAGCTAAGTCTTACAGAGCTGAGTTCTATGGGCAGAACGGGTTGATGGTCATAGGAAATTCAGGAGAAGCGCCTGACTGGATTCCATTTTATACAAGTTGAGTTTCAAAGTATCAACAGATACGTAAGTGAAAATACACAAGTGGACACTTGGCAAATTGGGTACGGGTCATGAGAGAAATTGGAATAGGATTGGTTATTTGAAAGACATCTGCTTAAAAAACAGTCTTAAATCCTATAAAGTGAAAATCCTTTCACGAAAAAGTGAAAGCAATCAAAATATGTCCCACATGTAGAAATGTGTATATAAAAATATATAGCATACATACATGTGTTTAAACGTGTTGTCTCACTGAATTCTCGGTGTAATTTTGTGGGTCAGTTATAGATTGAAAAACGGGTGGAAACTCTTTCATTTAGAAATCAGGAAGGAAAAACTAACCCCCCCCCCCTAATTAAGGAGAAACGGAAGAAAATGAGGGTGGAGGGCAGTGGAAAGAGCTCTTAAAATTCAAAGGCTCTTTCCTTGTTTTGCCTTAACCAGGTGCCTATTATTTATTTCTTATGTAGCCTGCTAGACTAGGATTCTAACTGGTATTCCTGACTTTCTTTCAGTTCATCAATGCTCCATTCATCTGCTAGAGTGATCTTGAAAACGTTGCTATAATGTTTTGTTCCTCTGCTTAAATACCTACAGCGGTCCCTCCTTTCTTATCACAATGTCAAAGCCCCCTGAGTTCTCATTCCCAGCACCCTTGGCTCTGAGCTCACTCTGGGGCACTTGGCATTTTTCAGACCCAGCAATGTAGGTTCAGATCTGTAAAACATTTCTGCTGTTGCTCGTTCCTGCCCACGAGCTTACCTCCTCCCAAATACTAGCAAAATCTTATTTGGCCTACAAGTTCCAGATCAAATGTAACGCCCTCAGATGCTTTTCTGATTTCCATATCCCGAGCAAATGTTCAGTCCTGTGTTGCCCAAGTAGCCAGCCCCGAATGATGTTGGATTTACAATTCTCGGTGCTCATGGGAACCTGACAGGATTGATTCCTTTGAAGGAATTGCATAAAACTAAGCAACCAAACATGGAATAAGTCTAGGTTTGTTTGCTCGCTTTTAAGTAAAATATTAGGACACGTGTAAATTTGAAGCCCTATCTATGTTAATATCAGAGTAAATTTAATTGAAAACTGCCTTGGGTGTATATGAAAGCTACCAAAGTGTAACCAGTGTTTTTTTGCATTCCGTACCACCTAGATTTGCTCAGACATGAAGTATGTTACGAAGAATGGTGGCTTCAGCAAACATTTGCTACAGACAAGGGACTACTTTAATGTACGCCTATTGTGAAAAAGATTATAAAGAATGGTTCTTTCAAGCAGTCCTCTGTTATTGCATATACACAATCAGATTATAAACATTTTCTGTAAGGCCATGTTTGAAACAACTCTGTGGATGTGAAGTTATAAAATAACAACAGTGTTTAGTTTGATTCTTTTGGGACGTGACTCAATATGCAGTTTCAGAAACACAAACTGAACTTCTAATTATTACTCAGTGGGCGTGATCTTAAAGCCCGCCGTCTGCCTATCGGTTGAACTCTCTAAACCGATAAAAGGGTGCTGTATTACTGAAGACACAGCACAGGCAAGAAAAACTTTCAGAGCTTCAAGCCATGAAAATTACATTTCACTTCTGCCCTTTTAAAAATGTGTATGAGATCCAGCCATAGACCGTCTCACAGCAGAGTCAACATGCCTTTCCAGGCTTTACTACCAAGCAAGGGTTTTATAATACAGGCAAATTATAATGCAGATATGTATTAAAACTGTTGAATGAGGACAATTTGTACCTTGTACTTTCCAAGAATTTTTCCAAGAGACTTTTGTTATTTTTTGTTACAGATCTAGGCAAAATTAAATAAAAGTTGATAGCTTGAGGAAACAAACTTTACAAAAGGCAAGCTAATTAAAATATTGCTGAACACTGAAGAAATTTTGACAGATGTCTTATTTCGGCATTAATTCACAACTTCAGACCTTAACGAAAATTCTACTCCGTCTTTTGTTCTTGCCGATATCCAAACCCTCTCACCCTCTGCTTTGTGTAAAAGTGTTTCCAGGCAACCCCATCATAACTATTGCTTTTGTCTCATACCCTTTGTCCACCTCAATTCTTTTGTCATTTCTGTTACATAGATAGGCAACTCCAACTATACCTTTGCTACTTACGGAACCTATTTGGCATTGATTCGTCCTATCTAATCCTATTCTCTCGCATTCATAATGGGTAAAAACATAAAAATACATAAGTAAATCTCTCTTCCCCCAAAACTATTTTTGAACCCCTTTCCTTTATCACCTTTATCTGTCTTGCAGATAGATAAACACTCCTATTCTCCCCTGCCTTTATTTTTTCTCTAATGACAAACTAGAAGTTATGGCAGGGGTCAGCCTCCTCTGTACTTCATACTGCTACTTCTTTTTAAATTTTTTAACATTTATTTATTTTTGAGAGACAGAGACGGAGCATGAGAGGGGGTTGGGGGTTGGGTTAGAAGCAGAGAGAGAAGGTGACACAGAATCTGAAGCAGGCTCCAGGCTCTGAGCTGTCAGCACAAATCCTGAGGTAGGGCTCGAACTCATGAACCGTGAGATCATGAACTGAGCCCAAGTCGGATGCTTAATCTATGGAGCCACCCAGGTGTCCCCGTACTGCTACTTTTAAGGACATTTAATGTATCATGTTAAACAATATATATTTACCAGATCCAGTCCATCTCATTTTGGGGTATCAATCTTTTAGAATCACTCTTGCTGCTGTCTCCTCACATGTTTCTCCTTAAGCTTGTTCATTGCACCAATTTCACCTGCTGACGCACCCAGTTTCCTTAAGGCTACTTATTCTGCACAGAACTACTGTCTTGTGACTCATCATGCTGGAAGTAACCATTAGAAGGTGTCATATCTCCTCTGAGATCT
This sequence comes from Panthera uncia, assembly GCF_023721935.1. Lineage (NCBI taxonomy): Eukaryota > Metazoa > Chordata > Mammalia > Carnivora > Felidae > Panthera > Panthera uncia. The sequence goes on along the minus strand of NC_064809.1, from coordinate 110,111,809 downwards.
CCAACCCAGCACCTTCCCTCTTCCACCATAGGTTACTTTCAGTTTAATACTCTTACTCAGCTGTTCTGCAACCTAATAAGCAATAATATAATTAAAGCATTTAGAATCTTAAAATAACAGAGATTTCTATAGCAGTAACCTTTTTTCTCTCCTAAACTTTTGGCTCAATTACTTCAGTACTAGCACAATCAAAGCTCTCGTCTTCCTGAAACTTTTCAAGCCACTGATGTCAAGTCCAAGTCAGAATTCCTTCCTAGTAACCACGGCCTAAGTTCCCCTAACAAGCCCACAGAGTAATCCTTAGGAAAGATACAGAACCACAGGGAACTGAACAATTAGAGTCTTGCTTTCCATTTTTAGCTGGCCTTCACCACTATCTGGTACTCTGATTATTCATGTATAATTAATTCCCCAGTGAATTTTCCATACTTCCTAGTCTAGGTCTGCTGAAGGGTAACTGGAAGTCCTCAATCTCATGGTTCCTTCAATCCGTATAGTTGGTATTTAGATTTATTTTACAGAGATGCATTTATTTGTCATAAGCAATCAACACTAAGACCTGAGACGCTAACACTGTAAGAAACTAAAAGGAGGCTCGGGCTGAAAACCAATCCACACCAGAAGATTCTAACATGTGTTACGGTGGGGCAAAAAAAAAAGTTATAATTGAGAACTTTCTAGTCCGAGAGAAAGAGAATGAAGTATTTTAGGTCATCGGTATGAGGAAGGAGGTTCAGGAGGGTAAAACAGATCCACCTTGAGGGACTTGGTGAGAATCCGGAAGTCATAGAAAAGAGATCTGAAATATAGTCTAGGGAATATGGGATAGGGACCAGAAAAATGAGGCTTCAGAACTCAGTTCCAAAGAAAGTCGATGCATTATCAGGCAGAGCCTGAGACACGGGGCTCAGAAGCAAGAATGATCTTGATGCCAAATAGTGCCTTCTGAGGTCAGGAGCTTAGAGCTAAACTATTCACAGGACGCAAGGGGTGAACTAGGTCCACAGTAAGAGTGGAAACGCTCCTGGGAGCGTTTAGGAATGGGGGCCAATAGGAATGATAATAAGGATGAAGCAGTGAAGAGAATAGAGTGAAGGAGCATCTTAGCACAGATGCTTGTATCCCCTTTCCTTCATGTCTGTGCACCGACGCATATCTGTATCTGTTTAAAATTTTTCTTCAGATTCACAAGAGGAAATGCCTCTAAATACAACTAACTGTTGCGTTTGTTTGATTGTTTTCTCAGACAAGACATTTTGCTTGCAGAGTCCGTGGAGGGTTTCTTTAAATATTTTAATTTTCTCTGCTTTGAGAACTGGGTCTTACACCCGCACGACTCGTTATGATTTCAGTTATCCGCGCATGTGGTATTTTAAGGGCCATATTACGAAGGGGAAGACACCTGGAAACTTATTCTGATATTGTCATTTTACTGCCCTAGGATGGGAGATGGTCTCAATTTAGAGGCCTTCAGTTGCTCTTCCCCTGAGAATAGCTGTGGTTTCATTGAGTTCCTCTTTTTGTTTGACGTTTAATACTTGATACTTTTCGCATGGATTAGAGTATCAAAACCACTCTGCAGAACTAGAGAGGCTCATTGGAAGGTAATTCATAGCAAAAAAAAAAAGAATCAAAATTATAGGATGTCCTTGTGTCTCTAGTAACTGAGGCTGCAACAGCCAGTCAACTAATCTTTTATTTGCAAAACACAATATTTTATTAATAAAAATAAAGGTAACTATTTCACCTGGATTGTAAACCACACCCTTCTACTCTCTTCTAGAACATTGTTCTTACAATGCTCTTTTTAACAGTCTCATATGGGTTCCTGACCTTCTGCCTTCAATTTCCTCTAGTCTCTGCCCTTCCAAAAAAATTAAAGTCATTTTTTTAACCTGACTGTACCTCCATTTTAACTCTCGCCTTCCTCTTTCTTAGCAACTTTTTTAAAAGTTTATTTATTTTGAGAGATACAGAGACAACGCCAGTGGGGTGGGGCAGAGAGAGAGAGAGAAAGAGAGACAGTGAAAGAGAGAGAGAATCCCAAGCAAGTTCCATGCTCAGTGCAGAGCCTGATGCGGGGCTCAAAACCACGAACCATGAGATCATGACCTGAGCCAAATCCAAGCGTTGGGCATTTAATTGAGCCACCCAGCTGTCCCTTTTCTGGCAGTTTTTAAGTCAAGTACCTGCCATTGTCAGACAATCTTGAAGAAATCATACTAAGTCATTTCAAACTCTGTCATTAATCGAAAACAGGGTAACGAAATTTGCATGTCTTCTTGTAATAAAGTTCTATAATTCTAAAAGTATGTTTTTAAAGATTTGCAGGGGCACCTGGGTGGCTCAGTTGGTTAAGCATCCTACTCTTGATTTTGGCTCAGGTATTGATCTCACCATTCATGAGTTCAAGCCCCGCATGGGGCTCTGCGCTGACAGTGGGAGCCTGCTTGGGATTCTCTCTCTCTTTCTCTGTCTCTGTCTGTCTCAAAATAAATAAATAAAATAAAAAAATAAAGATTTGCAATTCTAGAGGTTAATAATGAAAACCTATATAAGAGTTAATTTGGTTAAACTCCTTATTTTATAAAGGAGAAATTAATTATTCTTTAGGATATAGTATGTGACTGAACAATATTTTTACTCATGATTTATATTTGCCCAATTGATAGCATCAATATGTAACATTTAAACTACTAAATAGGGATCAGTAACTACTATTTTGAACAAAATAAAGCACAACTCTATAAATGTATATAGAGTAATACCACTCTAACAATACTATATATTTTTTCAGTGTATCTGGCATTTAATACACCCAGTAATTATTGCACAACATTTCAGATTGAGAAATGTGGGCATCTATTGTGTATGTCAATTATGATAGTAGCAGGTATAAGTTTTTTGGCCTATTTACTCCTTTACTGGGTAGAATAGGGGACCAAGGAATGTCAAAAATATCCAACACGTATATAGTACTTACTGTGTGTTCAGACAGTGTCCTGTTTTTTAAATATATATTCTATATGTATCAACTCATTCAGTCTTCACAACAACCCTAGGAGATACCTATTTTAGAGATGAATAACCTGAGGTTCAAAGAAGTCAAGTAACTTGCCCAAGGTATGTGGAAAATTTGGAATTCGAATACAGGCACTGTGGACCACGTTTTTATTCTAAGGGTGCTTTCTTCTGCTTCACATCAGGATCCTCTTTTCTGTCCATCTCTTAGCTTTGCTTGTCTCTTCTTTGCTCGATTAACGTGCTGTCTCTCCCACTTTGTAAAAATGGCCACCTGCAATACTGATGGAAAGATACAAATTTTCCCTTCCCTCCACATGAAAAGTCCAGGGGGGAAAGTAGTCAAGTTAACCTAATCGCTGCAGCCAAGAAAGTGCTGTGATTGGATAGATTTCAGTCACGTGACAAGCTTTTACCCAGCAGAGATCCATCCCATTAAAACCACTTCAAGACAGATATTAATTTTGCTAAATATAGCAATCTTTGAAGTAGATTCTAGAGTGGGCTAAATGAGAATTGAGAAGTATGAGACATGAACTTACCCCAATCCCTGTTTTGAATTTTGTTTTGTTTCGTTTGTTTCTGGCAAGTATAATTCAAACCCAAATTTTGAAAGTCAAAGAGAAACCCACCAGATTCCTTGTGTTCTCAGTTAACTCAGCTGACACAGTTCTTTCCATCTGATCCCAGGAATTCTTGTGGTCCCATCTTTCATGATAATCTTGGTATGGTGCACATGCTACTAAATATATTGGTAGAAAGAGGGGAAGGAAAGAGTTTCAGTATACCTTATGAGTGCTTTTCACTTACCGAGGTTTTTTAGAATAAAAACCTGGTGAGGAGCTGATTTTTTTTCTCCAATTCCCCTATACATCAGACTAATGTTTCCTTGAGTGGAAAATGATACAAACACAGTTTTGTTTTTTACCACAGAATCCTTGGGCTTTATACATTTTATGATCTATATACTATAAAGGTTACTGAATTCTGCTTGCTCAAGAATGCTATGCTTATTAAATGAGATAATGTATGTAAAGAACCAGAACATAAGAAAAATATCCATATGTTTTTTTTCTTTCCTATTAGATTAGAAGTCGGTAGAGAGAGAATCAGTCATCAGCATTCCTTTCCAACTTCCAATTCGATGTATGTCACCTCCACATACTTGTTTCCAAAGTTTTCAAAATTAGTAAATCCAACGTGATGCCAAGTGCAGTGGTTTACAAGATATAATTTCCCAAATTAGCACCATCACCCTTACTGGGCACTCAGAAATGCAGTCTGGGGCTTGACCCCCACTGAATCAGAAATTCCAGGGGTGGAGCCCCAGTAATGTTTTAACAAGCCTTCAAGGTGATGCTGATGTATATTGACCTTAAAAACCACTGTCAGAGGGACTTTCTCTCTCCCTTTCGCAGGGCCACCTTCCCTTGCCTCAGTGATAAGGGACTGCATTCTTTACTAATTAGTATTTAAACAGAAATTTATGCCAGAGAGTTAACAATCGATCCCATATGATTCTCTTCAAAACACAGAATGTTATCATCAGGTCTTCAACAGAACTGGGGCAATATTTCTTGGCTTACCTATTTTGTGCTTGCCAATAACACTCTGATTTGACATCAATACGATATGTTCCCTGAATCTTGCTTGTGGTATAAGGTGTTTATCTCTTTGGGGACTGTGGCTGATCCATATATTCAGTGGGATCCTTTTCACAGTTTAACTTCTTAGTCGGTGAAGCTACCAGAGTCTTTTCCTTGCACTGCCATGTAAAATATAAACATTAAAACAGTGGAATAGATGGTTGAGGGTCATTTTTGGTGACTCCTCTGGGCAATTTTCAATAATGCCCAGTGAAAGCGCTATTCATCATTTTTTTTCTGACAATATATCTCTAGCATAGTATTCATAAATATTTGATTGACTCTCGCAGGCTAGAAATCTCCTAGTAGATAATATAACATGTCATGTTTTTTTGCACGAATCATTTGGATCACCACCATAAAAAATGGTGTACATTCTTCCATTGATACAATGTACTCAGCTTACATTCAATATACCACAAAACCCCATGGTATACAGACAAGCCTTGTTGGTTCAGGTAGAATTAGTTTTCTTGTAACAGTTGGAAGTTATGCATCAATATGCATTTACTCTCTAGTTTTAACAGTCAGTCCATACTTACTCATCTAAGTAGTTTCATAGCCTATTTGCAGATAAGTTGCAATAATTATGGCAGTTCAACAGTCTATACTTTTCTGCTGTGAAGGACAAGCATAAGCCACATATTTACATTAGGTCTATAAAACAAAGTCTACTTACATCCAGTTATTTTGGCTGCAAATAATACTCAGTTGAATAACTCCAAGAAAAATATTGAAGTAGAACATAGGAATCCGTTTTCCAATATCTTAGCTAGAATGTCACAGTGTTTTTACTGCATCATTCTGAAACCTGTGCAGAAGTTCCTTTCACCTGTGAACTTGGGGTCTAGAGGTCCATGTTGATAGTACAGTTCATGAAATCAGCTTTTGAGCACTGAATTACATTCCAGATAATGATTTTAGAGCCAAATGGGCACTGTGAGAGAGCATGCCTTGGGAAAACGTGGAGTTGGGGTGGGTTTGGCAGTAAGCCAGACACATACTTGGGTGTGGGTGCTTCTAAATCTGATGGTGCTCAAAGCAGATGGCTGATGTGTATGGCGTTCCCATCAAGTGAAGACCATGTAGGTCATCCTCTAATGAGGACTTAGTTCTCTCACAGCTCCTGTCATTCAGACAGTGCTTCATTCCCTGGAAACTTCTGGGCCTCAGCTTAACTCATACGTGTTCTCCAACCTTGGGGCTCTCAGCATTCAGGCTTTCCTCCATGCTTTTCCTTTCTTCCCAGGCTATTTTGGTATCCCATACAAACTCCTTTTTTTACCCCTTTATAAAAAACAAAACAAAACAACAACCAAAAAAACACCTCTCTTCTTTCTTTTTTTCCTTATGATTCTTTTTGGACAATAAGGTGGATCCTGTTTGTATGTTCAAACTTGAACCCCAGTTATTATTAGCAACAAAACTGCCTCCTCCACTCCACTAGAGGGCAGTGAAAGCTTAATCTTCCTAAAGACCATTGTTTGGTATCCTGGGGATGGTCATGGGGCTTCCAGATTTATCATTCTAGAGAAGGTTTTAAAAAGTGTGAGGAAGAGGGTGTTCAGGAATAGGGATAAAAACTTCTCTTTTATTTGAAAAAACACTTTATTCCTGAGATCTAGTCAATGGACTTTTCTACTTATAATGCCCAAGGCATGAACAAAGGAAGCTATGGATGGCCTGAATCTACTATCAAAGGATTCTGAGTGCACTATATGAAAACTTCGGCCAGTATGCTACTTAGATATTGGCTGGAACATCCTCCTTGACTATAGTCACTTCTAAAAAAAACCTTTTTCCTTGATGTGTACATAACAAATGGTCCCTTGACTACAGGCTGAGTAGGCACCAGTGACCTCTGTGGCCTGACTTGAAAAGATGACTCAGGCCTGTCCAATTTCTGCTTCCATAAACTTAAATTTGGAATAAGAAATACATGAAATGTTTTCCAGTTACTGGTAGGAGTTTAAGGTGGAAAGTTATGATACAGGGAAAAAGCCCAAAAGAAGCCATGATGTGCAAACTGAAGTTACAAGGAAGCTTAAGATAGTGAGAAGGCTGATGTGTTGTAGAGAAGCAGATACAACCTGAGGGAGGAGAAAACAGGAGAAATAAGGTATTAGAGCTTCCTATGGGTTTCCACTTACAGTATATGAGTATCTTTACTCATGAAAGATATGTGCTTTCATCTGGTTTTGATTTTAAGAACTCAGCTTCTTTTCGATGTATTTTAAATACTCATTTGATCCTTTTTGGGTCATTCTGTAACAAGTTCCTCTTGTTCCTCATAGTGTTCACAACCTTATCAACATTCACATCCTGCCAAAGGCCTTCCCTCAATAATTAGAGCTGTTTGAAGTCTCCTTCCTTACGGCTGGCAACAGCACAACCTTCCCAGCACACTGATGATGGATGCCCTTGTCCAATGGTCTTTCTGTAGAAATCTGAAAGACTCCTTTTACCAAGGAGACAGAGAATTTGGTTGATTTATCCCAAGATGATCCGCTTAACTGGTGATTCCCTTACTGAGGATCTCTTAGTTCCTTTTCCTCTTTGCTTCTGGCTCCTGAAATGGTCTTCCTCTTTTTTTTTTTTTTTAATTAGAAATTGTTTTAATTGGGGGCACCTGGGTGGCGTAGTCGGTTAAGCGACCGACTTCAGCCAGGTCACAATCTCGCGGTCCGTGAGTTCGAGCCCCGCATCAGGCTCTGGGCTGATGGCTCGGAGCCTGGAGCCTGTTTCCGATTCTGTGTCTCCCTCTCTCTCTGCCCCTCCCCCGTTCATGCTCTGTCTCTCTCTGTCCCAAAAATAAATAAAAAACTTTGAAAAAAAAATTAAAAAAAAAATTAAAAAAAAAAAAGAAATTGTTTTAATTGAAATATGTATAACATATAACATTGTGTAAATGTAAGATACGAATCATGTTGACTGGATACATTTATATGTTATAATGTCTGCCATTGTAGTGACAATTTATACTTCTGTCACATCACATAATTACATCTTTTTAGTGATTGGGATAATTAAGATCTAGGGATCTTCTCTTTTTTTTTTCTGTTTTTAATGTTTATTTATTTTTGACAGAAAGAGACAGAGCATGAGCGGGGGAGGGGCAGAGAGCGAGGAAGACAGAATCTGAAGCAGGCTCCAGGCTCCGAGCTGTCAGCACAGAGCCCCATGCGGCGCTCAAATCCACAGACCGTGAGATCGTGACCTGAGCCGAAGTCAGACTCTCAATTGACTGAGCCACCCAGGCGTCCTTTTAAGACCAACTTGTTTTGGGAAGTCCATCAACAATCTGTCTTCTCAGCTCTTTCCTGAGTTGGCCAAGTGTTATAGATTCTAATCTTATTTCCGGAGGAAGAGATTAGCTCACTTGTTCCTACAGGTTCAAGGTTAACACGACACACCTACCAAAAAAAAAAGGGGGGGGGGTACGCCTGGGTGGCTCAGTCAGTTGAGCGACCGACTTCAGCTCAGGTCATGATCTCGTGGTCCAGTGAGTTAGAGCCCGGAGTCGGGCTCTGTGCTGACAGCTCAGAGCCTGGAGGCTGCATCTGATTCTATGTCTCTCTCTCTCTCTGCCCCTCCCCCACTCATGCTCTGTCTCTGTGTCTCAGAAATAAATAAACATTAAAAAAATTAAAAAAATAAAACAACACTACATACCTACTTTCTTAGCTGTGAATATACTAGCTAAGCTCAGGACGGAAGAGTCCTCAGACATTCTTTTTATTTGTTACTTTTGCCCTTCAAGCCACTTTGACCTCCACTAAGGAGAAATCATAGACAGTCCGTACCCAGATGTATGTCACAACTTCTCCATATCTATAGTCCTCGGGGTCAGGCCCACAAGATTCAATCTTCCTCAATGAATAGAGATCTCAAAGCAAAATACCATTGCAATTCACCACACAATTCTATTCTTCTTGGCCTCTGATTGTATCATGTGTGCCTTTTAGTGTTCTTTTCACTGAACACTGGGATACAGCCATATGTTGTGCATTTGGCCCCTTTTATTTTGTCCAAATTCACCCTTTAGTATCAGTGGTATGGGATGAAAAATAAGGATCTAATTGCTAGAGATTGTCATGGTAAAAATAAGAGAAAGTTCACACTGAGATAGAGAATATTTCACATGATAAGCATGTGACTAACCTCAAGTCAGGGGTTAGTTAAAAAGGGGCTGGTAATCTGAAAGAAATTAGTTTGAATTTAGAGAAGCACATGATCTTTGGACCATCTGCAAACCTGCAGTACAAAATTTCCTTCTTTAGCGACATTATTTTGTAAGAAGTTTACCTGCCCTATTTTAATAGCTCTCTGATTTCTCACATTCACTTTCTTGTCCCATGATCCACTTGACATCATGATACGGTGTTTGCTTGTTTGTTTGACTTTGTTTGTTTGCTTGTTTGCTTTTTAGCCAGATTTTGGAGGAGATCAAGTCAGTTACCTTTTCAGAAACCTGCAGTGGCTTTTTTTGTTGGGCATGACCATCACAAGTATCCGAAGTCATTGTAAGCGTTTCAATTAATCCATCCTCTAGATTGTGCCCACTAGTTCTCTTTAAAATACAGAAGCTGAGGCCACACACGTAACTGTCCACAACCCAAACTGCCTGAGATCCCTAACGAAGAAGTTTGGCCATGTCTGTATGTTTCATGATGATGCTTTGTCTGGAATATTGTTACTGTTCTTCTTGGATAATTTCTTTTCATTCCTCAACACCTACCTCAGGATAACGCCACACTGTGTTTTCTTTAATTATAACTCTGATGTGACAAAATCATGTGTATATTCCTCCCCCAGACTGAAATTTTGACATTTCTTACCTTTGTGTCCCTGGCAGAGCTTTGTGTCCAGCATACTGTTTGCCTCCCTGAAGGGCTTGTTCTGGAGAAAGAGAGAAGGGGAGTGTTTAGCTGTCGACTCTTCCAGGGACTAACTCAGCTGCAGAAAGCCACTTTGGCCAAAGTCGTGCCCCTTTCAGGGGTTCCTCATTGAATGGATATTTAATAAAAGGCATAAAGTTCTGGTTATTTGCTTCAATGTGGGACAAACTGAAGGCCAGGCTAGCTTTAGAGTTTCCTGTAGAATCTCCCAAGCTTGTTATTGGACATGCAATGCTTCTTGACTTTTCTCCCGTCCTGATCCCTCTTCCTTCCCCTCCCTTTCCCAGGAGTTGGTACCAAGGCATTGCTTCATGATCTGCATGAAACACTGCATCTCAGACTCTACTGACTATGGAACTCAACCTGTAATTGCTATCAGGAGCGATCCAAGGAAGCAGGAGATACGTAGGGGTTTTGTAACTGGATCATTTGCTGCCCAGATAGCAACAGAGACTGGTATTTTGTGGGCACAGATAGCCTCTGGCACAAAGTTATAGTCTGACATCTTTTAAAACTTCCACCGATGTGACCTGGAATGGTATACTAGTGTAGCAGCAGAAGAGAATAAGTGCATTAGCTGGTGCATTTTGTCAATAGTTTGAGAAATATGGGGAAAACGGTTAATTATAAGGTCAGTGAAATTGAGTAGCTTTTTCTCAGTTTAATTGACTCTCTAGAAAATGATAACAAGCTGAGAGTGATTAATCACCAATTGAAAGCTAATATGAAAGTCAGAGGGCCATTTTGGTAGCATGCGTAAAAGCTCTCATTTCCTGTAGAGGGAAGGGAAAGAACACTGAAAAACAGCCTGGAGACTTAATCATTAGAATAACCGAGCTAAAAGAAAGTTTCGACTGTCAAACAGTACAGGTCTGCTGTGAAGTTCAGGGCCCTAATTGGGAAATAATGACATCATAACATTGGGATAGGGCCGTTTGTTACACAGTTCCATAGGTCTGAACTGTGGGTACAGCAAGGTGCAGCTAGGTCTTTTACTTAAAATCTAACCAGACCCAAATCAAGATGTTGATAGGACTGCATTCCCTTCTGGAGGCTCCAGGGATGAATCTGCTTCCAAGCTTATTGAGGTTGTTGGCCAAATTTAGTTCTTCACGGTTGTGGGACTGAGGTTGTCATTTGTGTGTTGGCTGTCCACTGGAAGTCGCTCTTAGCTCCTAAAGGTCACTCTGGTCTCTACATGTGGGATCTTACACTTCAGAGCCCATAGCAGCAGTTCATTGAGTCCTTATAACATTTGGAATCTTTTAAACTCCCCTGTTTCTGTGTCTTTCTTTCCTTCTTCTGGCACATCTCTGTAACTCTGCTAGAGAATGTTCTCTGCTTGAAAGGGCTGGTATGATTAGATTAGGGTTGTCTAGGTAATCCCAGATAACTTCCTGATTTTAAAGTCCAGCTTCATAACTTGCATTGGTTAAGTCCCTTTTGCCTTTGAACATAACATATTCACAAGTTCCAAGAATTAGAGCGTAGACATTTGAGGGTTCCTTCTATCTTTCACACATGTCCAATTTCTGTATCCAAACCAATTTTCAGACCCAGTTATATTGACTGTAGAAAAAGCAGTGTTCCCAGGAGGAAATATCTTGCAGTACCTTGACAAATGAACATGGTAAAGATTTTCCTCCATCTAGTCCCAAAAGTAACGATGACTCTTTATGCCAGTGACTGTACATTGGGAAAAGGGCAATGTTCGTACACTTGGAAGACTACTGAACATAAGAGTCATGACCCTCCTGTTTGAATGGGGGCATATGGGGCCAGGACATAAATGGAGTTCTGGCCAATATCCAGCCCACAGCAGGTCCACTGAATCCATAGACACATGGGTGGTTATTTTCTCACTTTCTGAATGTATAATTGGGACAGACGTACTTACTTATTGGGATAACTCTCACATCTAGCCTTAGTCCTGTAGGGTAGGAGCTATCATAGTGGGAAAGGCCAAGGAGAACCCTCTGAATTTCCCCTTTCCAAGACTGTAAATAAAAAAGAGCATCTCTCCATGCAGATGGTGGCTACAGAGCTCAGCCAAAAGCTCATAAATTGTTTGATAAGTAACTAGCACAAGTTCCCGCATATCATTAAATCAGACCAGGGTGATGTTAAAAAATAAAAAAATAAAAAAAAAAACAGTGGGAATGGTCCTATGACGATGAGGACTGCCAGTCATTGCATAGCAGACCAATTTAGAAACTGCAGCCTGTTAGAGCATTGGAAAAGCCTGAGAAAGGCACTGCCGAAGCTCTCCAGCTTCCCTGTGTAGACAGCCCACGTGATGCCCTAATAATCAGTCTGCACCCAAACTCTGAGTGCCTCTCAGACCAAACGACCCACTACTTGTATCCTAGCTATGCAACCAATATTGTTGGCGTGCACATAACTAAAGTTCCTCCAGATTCTGATGCTAATCCGCTCTGTACTGGGCATTATGCTCTACTCCTCAATATGCATTCCTCCCAGATCAGTTTGAATAATCAGGGTCAGTCCACTGGGCTGACGAGGGGCCAGCCCTTCCACCACATTCACAATGTATTCTGAATCCAACCACTTCTGATCTTCACCACTATCATCCTTCTTTAAGCCACAGTTTCTTTATCTGTACTTCTTCCCTAGCCTCTTATCTCTACTCCTGCATTTGCCCCTATAATTGATTCTCTGCAGGCAGAGTGATCTTTTTCAAAATGTAAATCAGATCACAACACTCTTCTCTTCAAAACCATTCAATACTTCCCTTAGAACAAAATCCAGCAGCCTTACCAAGGCCTGTAAGACCCTTCATGATCTGCCTTCCTTGCTAACTTTCTAATTCAGCTCCTTACATAACCTATTTTTTGTATTCTGTTCTAGCCACTTTGCCTTCCACAGAGTTTTCTTGAACATGCCAGGCTCATTTTTGGCTCAGAGCTTCAGATTTGTTCTCTCTGTATAGAAACAGATTTCCTCAGATATTCACATGGCTCCCTCCTTCAGTTCACTCAGGTGTCTGCCTAAAAGTCACTTTCTCAGATACTTCTTCTCTGCCCACTCAACCTGAAATTCCTCCTTTAAAATATCCATATTCTTCCTTCTCCTTTACTCTACTGTGTTTTTGTCCCTAGAATTTGTCATAATCCAACATTAAATGTTTCGATAATTTGTGTATTATTGGTTTCCCCAACTGGAATACAAACTCTACGAGGGCAAGGGTTTCATCTAGTTTAATGCTGTAGTATTTAAAAATACCTAGAGGGGCGCCTGGGTGGCTCAGTCGGTTGAGCATCTGACTTCGGCTAAGGTCACGATCTTCTTCTGGTCTGTGCGTTCGAGCTGTGCTGACGGCTCAGAGCCTGGAGCCTGCTTTGGCTTCTGTGTCTCCCTCTCTCTCTCTCTGCCCCCCCCCCCCCCCCCGCTCATGTTCTGTCTCTCTATCAAAAATTTAAAAAACATTAAAAATTTTTAAAATACCTAGAATAGTGCTTGGCAACCTTAGATGGGCTCTCCAAGCATTTGTTAAGTAAATAAGCTACTCAGGAAGTGGTCCAAATTTGGTCAGTGACTTGTGAGGAGAAGTACATTAAGTGTCTTCTGAGGAAGGCTCATCATTCCTAAAGTAGACCCTTAGGAAGAGAAAAGATTCTCTCTTCTTCCTCTGGATATGGTTGAAAATGTGCGGCTTGGAATGTCTCAGCCACCTTTGCATCAGCCCGAGGAGGAAACCTATGGAAAGACTGAAGAATGTGAAGAAGTAAAAAGAACCTGGGTCCTTGGTGAGCTCAACCAACTGCTGACTTATCTCTATGGAAGCCATCCATCCCTGCTAGGAATGTGAATTGTGAGAAAGAGTAAACACGTAACTGCTTATGCCAGTGTTCTTAAGGATATTTCATTCATGATTTCATTCTTCACAGCCAAGAGCAATCTGGCTCACGCATGTACCTTTTCTAGCCCTTCCTACTACACAATTCCATACACCTGACTCTTCAGACTCATTAAAACTCCAGATGCCCAGCTAAATGTTCATCTGTGCTGTTGCTCAGCTGTTCCCTCAATCCCTTGCTTCTACACATGTGAAATTCTACTCAGCCTTGACACTCCCTCTTCTGTGATCGAACTCAGAAGTTTCCTTCCCCTTCATACCTTCCCTCGCTGCCTCATTACAATCATTCTGCAGTAACCTAATAATTCATTGCTTATTTTCTTCTTGGTTCCTATTAATTCAAGCTTCATGCTACACTTATTTCTCCCCATTCTCAACCTACATTCATTCAATCATTTATTCATTCATCAACTTTTAGAGAGCATTTATTGCCAGACTTTGGCCATATATCAGTAAACAAAACATGCACAAATTTGGCTCTAATAGAGCCTGAATTCTTGTTGGTAAGGATGGGAGTAATCATTCAATAAATTAATTAATTAAATAATACATCAGGGAATCCATAGTTTCAAGAAAAATAGAACAACAGAGGAGTGAATGGGGAATACCAGAGTATGTGAGGGGGGATTGCAATTTTATCAAAGGGTAGTTTATGGGGCGAGGGGTCGGGTTCACCTCATTTCAAGGCAACACATGAGCAAAGACTTGAATGAGTTGAAGCAGTGAGCCATCTACCTGGGGCAGAGTGTTCCAGGTGAGGGAAACAGGCTTAGGACAGAAGCACCCTCGAGTTTGAGGAATGGCAAGAAACCTTTTTGCTCAGAACAAAATGACTGCAGTAGTAAAGAACACATCTTCAGCACCTCGCCAGGAACCCTGCGCAGTCACTCAACTACTGAACTTTCAATAAATGATTGCTGAAAGGGCATTTTGCTTTGTATCAGCTAGTTGTTTCTATTGATTGAATTAAAGATTATGTGCATCAAGAATCAAAATAGCCGTCACTTAACATTTTAATTGCACGTAGTATGAAGCAGATTTGTTTTCTCCCATTCAGGGAACCTTCCTGAGATATTTACAGCTCCCAGTGTTTAGACTCACATATTTTAGTCTTAATTTATCCCACATTGGCATAAGCTCTAGATCTCAGGTTCATCGTCTTGAGGCTAGCAGTTATCACAATCATAGCTAGATGTAACATAAGCCACAGTTGTGAGATGAATGATCCAAAGAAATAAGCCTCTTGCTGATGCTTTGGCTTCTGCTCTTGCCTCTGGACTGGAACACTGCCGTTCATATCAAAGATTTAGTCCTGGCTACTCCAGATCCATGGTAACATTAGCCATCGAGTATGCACCTTGGTTGAAGACCATCTCAGCTTCTACTGAGTTATGATAACCTGCCCATCACTCCTGTCACTCTGTTCCAATAGCATCACTCCAGGCATCTGGCCAAGAACTGGACAATCTTTTATCATTGCCTCAGGTAGACCTGTATCATTCCCATCGCCTATTGGAACAGAGCTACCTGCCGTGATATGTCTCCACGACTATACCACACCACCTAAGACAATCCAGGCCTAGGTGATTAAGACTGCATCATAAGTCTGGGCATCTGTACTTGGGTATCACTTCCTGAGGTCAGGGTCATCTCACCCCATCAAGAATAGTCTAATCATATTTTGGCCCATGGTGTTTGGCTCCCTTGGTGTTCCATGGTTCTCTATGAATATGTATATACCCTTGTCAAGTACCCATTACACTTTCCTTTTTTTTTCAGGAAAAATTGTTGCATAATTGCCTTACATCCTCATAATTAAGAAATCATTCAAGAAATTCCTCTCAAAACCAGATTTGCTTCAAAGCGTTTTGCTCTCACCAAGCTAAACAGAGAAGCTAGCCACCTTTAAACAACAGCTACTCTAATTTTAAATCACACACATTAAAATGGTTTCTTTTGTATATAGCTCATTTCTATATATATTCTAATTAAAAGTTTTAAAAAACTGATTCATAGAAAATATGTTTTGATTACTAATTGGTAATTAGTAAGGACTTTGATTGCTAATTGGTAAGCTTGTCAAGAAGAAAAATATATGTTTAAAAGAAGTTGCGTGATTTTATTTGTAAGAACTTGCATGCATTATTATGAAGGAACTGCATCACAATCACATTTAAAATTGTTATTTCTGTAAAGTTAAGCTCAGATGTGCCACTTGTGATTATCAGGGCCCAGGGACAAGAATAGCCAATTGTCAATAAAATTTCATGCTAAAGTCATTCTGTCTGGATAAGCACTGGTTTGAAGTTGTCATAGGAGAGTTCATTACAATGACATAGAAATTCTATAGTTTGTTGTTAACTTTTTAGCAAAACTCTCTAAATGTAGATGATTGACAAATCTAGATATAAACATAGATGGTATGCAGAGATATATGCACATATATATTTGTGCATTGTATCAACACTTATTGAATAAATAGGCTAGAATTTATTGAATTCTATACTTTTATTGAATACTATAGGCTAGAGGCTGTTCTAAGTACAAGAGATGTGCTTGATCTACTCAGAAACAAAGGCAAACAATATATACTCAAATAATGGAAGTGTGATGAGTGGGAAGGAGGTAACTTAGGTAATATGTCAGAGAAGTACTGTAAGGAAGTAACGCTTGAATTCAGACCTAAATGTTGAAAAGGATTCAGTCATGTGGATGATTCCAGGAAGAATGATTTTAAAATGGAGAAAGTAATTGACACAGAGTACAGTTATGATATTATTGCACTGAGGAAGCTTTGAATGCTTTTAAATTATTTAAGTGACTATACAGAGTCATATTTAACCTTAGTTCCATCTTCCAAGAAAAATGTATCCTCAGGTTATGATTTAAAAATTCTCAGTAAAACTTATCACTGTCACTTTCCACTGTAGTTTTATATCAGATACTATTTTGGATGTTTGGATGATCCAACTACTACCCTCCATGGTCTCCACAGAGGTGACCATGTGACACAGCTCTGGCCAATAGAATATCAAAAAAAGTAAACTGAATGGGGTTTCCTAGAAGCCTTTTGTTTTTCTGAGTAAATAGCTTTTATTCATTTTCCCTGTACTTTTTTAGACAAATAACGCAAGCTTCAAGCTCTGAAATGAGGAACGTGAGAAGAAAACCAAGTGATCATGGAGATTTTGGATATTGCTAGGCTGAGGAACCATCACTATTTGTCAACTTTAAGACTTCTTATTATGGGTAAACAGATAAACCTTTATTCAAACTATTATTATTTGCATGTTTTGTTACTTTGAGCTGAAGCATTCCTAACTGATACAGCTGGTGCTATGCTCTGACCTTGATCACATTCTTGATGACTTCTATTCATTCCTCCTTGGTTATGCCCTCACTTCCATCAAGCAATTTCTTCTTCAGTGATGGGGAACTAAATCTTAGGGAAAAATATTTAACTTTATACTTTTCATGCATACTCAGATTTGGTACCTAATAATGTTTTACTATTAATGATTTTTAAAGCTGTACTTGTTAAAACACTTCCTTTGTGTTTATTTCTACAAAGAAAAAAATAAGCATCATGTTTATTTTAGATATTTTTTCATAGATGTAGCGTTGAGTAACACTTAGAACTAAATATACAAATTATCATCTTTCAACATTTTATAGATTATAACAGAGCTGGGAAAGCCCTTCTCTAGAATTCATCAAGTGATGCTTTAGATTGTCTTTCTGGGGATGATTTTGCTTTCACACAAATTGTTGAAGAAGGATGACTGAGTCTAGAAAGGGAAGAAGGAGGTGAGTCATTATCTCTATCACTGCAGAGAATAAATAAGTCACTGAATTTAGCATCTTGATTTGGTGTTCCTAAATTGGTTTTCTTACATTTTTTTAATATTTACATTTGAAAATAAAACCAAGTAACCAATTATATCAACTAACATTCACTTTATCTGTTAAATTATTTTTTAAAGATTTGAAAATTTTCCCAGTTTTATCAAATTTAGTTACTTTATATTTCTTTTATTTGGAAATTATTGTTAATAAAGGTTACCAAAACCAAATATTTTAAATACATTTCTGTATTCTAAGTTTGTTAGATAAAATGAGAAAAGACCCAGTGGTGAGAGAATAATGCATTGGTGAGTCAGAAATACAAAAGTTTTTTTTTTTTTTTTTAAACAAACAAACAAAAAACCCTCAGACAAATGGTTTCATCTTTTTAAACGTGTTGAACATGGTCACTTGATTTGTCTTCTACAAGAATTGTACTTATGCGATGACTTATTTATTTTGAAACTAGAGGAACTCTATGACAGAGTCTTAGGAAGAAAATTAGAGGGGCGCCTGAGTGGCTCAGTTGGTTGAGTGTTCGACTTTGGCTCAAGGCATGATCTCATGGTTGACGAGTTTTAGCCCCACGTGGGGCTCTGTGCTAACAGCTCAGAGCCTGGAGCCTGCTTTGGATTCTGTGTCTCTCTCTTGCTCTCTGCCCCTCCCCCGCTCATGCTCTGTTTCTCTCTGTCTCAAAAATAAAATAAACATTTAAAAAAATAAGAAAATTAGAGATATATATTTATATGACACAGTCACTTCTTTTAAGCATTTTATAATCTAGCTGAGTGAATAAACAAAGTATATGTGAGAGAGTCTATGGTATATTTCATGAGTGGTACTTACCCAAATAACTATAAGAAATCGTAACAATATCTTCCAGTTAGGTGATCAGAAAGATTTCACATTTTGAGCTTTGGCCTTGGTGTTTTTGAAAACTTTGGGGGCATGGATTCGAGAGTAAGACATTTTCGGTTCAATTTCAGCTCATCTGGAATGTGTGCCTAGTCACCAGCAGATATAACAGTACCTTAAACTTATAGGACTGATGAAAGATTTAAAAGAATGTAATATATGGAAAGTCTTAGAACAGTTGTCTTCTGTTGTATGTGCTTGAAAATGTTAACTATGATTTTAGTGGGAGAAGAGGTATGGTCAGCATCCTAAACAAGGAACACCATGAGAGCAGATATCATTAGGAAGAGTCAGTTGACCTATTATGTGAGTTTCCTAGAGCTGCTGCAACTCATTAGCACAGACTGAGTGGCTTATAACAAGAGACACAGTCTTAGAGGCTGTAAGTCTGATGTCAAAGTGTCAGGAAGCCATGCTCCATCCACAGGCTTTGGGGGAAAATCCTTCATTCTTTCTTCCAGCTTCTGGTGGCTCCTGGTGTTTCCCGGCTTGAATAACTCCACTCTGCCTCTGTCTTCACATGACTTTCTCCTATGTCTTGTCCCTGCCTCCTCTCTTTTAAGAATGCTTGTTATTGGATTTAGAGCCTCTCTAGTCCAAGATGACCTCATTTTGAGATCTTTAACTTAATTACATCTTCAAAGACCCCTTTTCCAAATAAGGTCACTTTCACAGATTCCAAGTAGACATATATTTTAGGAGTAACCTTTCAACTGAAACACCTATTTATAGAAATTTAAAAGTGCATACAGGGGAGCTTTAGAATTATAGCTAGAAAAGTAAGAAGTGGCTTTCGATGCCTGGACATAAGGTTAATAATTTTACAGATATTGGAAATCTATTGCAAATTTGGGGGACAAGATGAGGGCTGCAATTTGGAAAGATTTAATCTGGTGGCAGAATGCAGAATTTGTTGAGTAGGGAAGAAACGGAGATAGATGTAAGGGAACTCAAAGTGAGTTAAGAGTTGGTCCAGGGTCATGATGCTGAAAATTAGAAAGATACTTAGAGCCAAAAATTTAAAGACCTTGATGAAAAATTGGTTTTGAGTGGTTAATACGGGAAAACTTAAGGGCTCCTCTCAGATTTTAAATGTTAGTTACTCAGGGAATGCTAGTAGAACTTTCAGAAGTATAATTCAGTCCAGAGAGGGAGCTATGGTGAAGGGAAGGCAATCCATATTTTTGAGGGAGGTATCGAATTTGTGCTGGGGATTCAGGACTATAACCTAGCAAAGAATAAGGACTTGAGATAGAAATTTGAGAGTCACTTTATAATCATGATTCATGGAACAATGAGATTAGATAATGTTCCTCAGAAAGTTTATAGCCAAAGGCTTTGAGAGACTGTTCAGAGATAGTCCTTAAAATGCCATATATAGTAATGTTATTTGGGAAACTGGCTAACAAAAGAGAGAAACTGTAATTTAACTCTTATTCAACCATTCTGCCAAAACTCATCCATGTAAGATAAAACAAATATAACAACTTGCCTCTCTTTCCCATCTGTATTAGGCAAATGGCCTGACTTCAATTGGCTTTGTTTCTGAGTTACAATTACTCCAATGACTGTGGTATCTGGTCATCTCAGCAAAAGCTCAGCAAAAGCATTCTGTCAACATTGTGGGTCATTTCAATCCATCATCTTGATAAAGGTCAAGCATGGCCGAAAAAAAAAGTTTTTCTGTTCTTTTCACCAATATACTCACTTTCTCTTTCTTGCAGTTCAAAAATATTGATTTGCCATACTAATATGACAGACAATATAAACTTTAGAACATCTTTCAGTATTAATAGCATGGGGATATGTCTTGCCAACAGAGTAATACTTCTTTTATTAAAGAAAATCTACTCTTGTACTTACTACATTGTTGTCAAGAGCTGTATCAGTGATTTTTAAAAGGTATATACCCTATAGAGAGGAAAGACCACAGTAAATAATAAACAACAAATAAATAATATATAGTACATCACTAAGCAGAATAATGTCACTGGGTTGGCAAATGAGTGGAAAGGAAAGTTGGAAGTTTAGCAAAAAGAGTAGAGATGCAGGAAAATCAGCAGGAAGGACACTTAGCAGGTGCACAGTCAGAAAGGACTATCTCCACATTAGTGTTTCTCAAAGTGTGATTTATTTTGGACCACTAGGGCTTGATAAAAAGGTAGATACCTGGACCCTAATTCTGCAGATTGCTATTCCTTTTCTGAGGGATTCTTATTTGCTCTGCGCCTGTGGGAATATCACTCTAAAAACCCTTTAGAAGAAGCCAGGGAAGAAAGAATTCCAACTAACCAACTCAGGAGTTGCCTGAAGTAGGCAGTTAGAGCAGTTGCTGTTTCTCCTGCCTTCAGGTCATTCTCAAGTGAGATGCTCAGGCTGATGGGAAGCAGAGTCTCCTTGCAGACTGCAGTCACCCTAAAAAAAAGGTTAACTGAGCTTTACCTGAAAAGCCAACCAAATGATCCTAATATGACTTTCCAATCCCCCACAGCTCATCTGAAATCTGACATTCCTTCAGTAAATGAAATTCCTTAACCCTTTCAGATCATAAAGAGATAAGAGACTGCTGAAAATGACTATGTCTTGTTTTAGGCAACCAACTGTCGCCATGGATTAGATGATGTGAAATCAAGAAAAACGAGCTTACATTGTGATAGAGGAGGGCAGTAAAGACACTTGGAGGGCAGCAGATGACTAGCTTGGTATAGAAGGGAGAAAATGGACATTAGAGAGAGACATAGATTCCACTTTGGAATTTTATGGTGTTGAAAGATGTTGATTCTTCTGCACTCTAAGGTTCCCATTATATGAAATGGAGATGGCTATCATGAGCATCAGGGGTACTGCAAGGATTAAATGCGACAATATTGTCCTGGAGCACTCTAGGTGTTCAATGAAAAATATTTCTTTTTTGTTTCTTTCCTGGATTTGAGAAATGTTTTATCCTTAAAAGACTACAAACAATTTGGAACGTAGAGAAGAATACGATGTAATCACACTTAAAGTCTTCATATTTTGCTCAGGATATGCCATGCAAATGCAAACTGGAAAATGGCAGGTGAAGAGGATATAAGTGAGACTTAAAATATAATCTACCCCTGTGCATTAGCATCATGACCTGGTTCTCGTGTGCTACCCAGCAGGAAATATGGGATAGCCAATTTTAGAATGAAAGTCCTGACTCAAGCATTTTACTTTTAAAAATATATATATATTTTTAAGTAGGCCCAACGTGGGGTTCGAACTCACAACTCTGAGATCAACAGTCATTTGCTCTCCAGACTTAACCAGCCAGCTGCCCCCTGATTCAAGCATTTTAAAGGCCGGTATCACCATTTTTTTTTTTACTCACGCCCCACCTACTTTTTGATCCTTTCACTTTTAAATCATGCTCCTCATCTAGGATATCAGGCTACAGGATTTTTTCCTATACCTAGATCTGCTGAATTTCTTGTCCTCTTCCCTCAATTTTATAACTGCTCTCTCCAACCTCATAGGTAGAGGAGGTATATTGATTTCAAATGAAATATATTACAAACCAAAAGTCCTATAATTCTGTGAAGAATGGAATCTTGGCAATGAATGAATTGGGTGGGTTTTTGTTTGTTTGTTTGTTTGTTTTAGATTTTTAAAGCCTGAACTATTTGTCTCACATGCTTTACAATTTACTTTTAATAAGACTGGTTTTTACAGGGAGAAAATTTTGATCCAGAGGCATTTCTGTAAACTGGTTGAGAGGCCTAGCTTTTGCCCTTGTCCCCAGCCAAGTGCGGTATTTGAAATAAATGTTTTAACCACTGGAGATCACTAAATGCAATAAAAGTTTTAAAAGGGTTAAGTTGTTTGTGAATATAGTACACATACAACAAAATATCCAAAATATATTTAACAGTGATTTATCATGTTGTTCACGTATGTAGTTGGTCATAATTTAAAAGGTATTTAATGGTCAACCACTGGGTATCTTAGTTATAAAGAAGAAGGCATAGTACTATGAGAATTTATAATAGGAGACACTGATCTGCTTCTGGGAGTTTCACAAGCCCTCTCAAGCAAGTGTTGATTGAATGAAAATCTGAAATATGAGTCACCTCAGATATGGGTTTAGGAGCTTTCTGTAGAGAAGAAAGCAGTATGGACATAATTCTGAGGTGGGAAGGAGCGTGGCGCATGCTAATTGATCTGAAAGAAGACAGACAGAGAAGTAATGGCTGCGTGCTGACCAGGGAACGATAAGCAAAAAGAACCAGCATATGCAGCCTTCTAAGACATAATACACATTTTGGTCTTTCTCTTAAGGGCAAGGGGAAGTCATGGAAAGGCTTTAGGCAGCATCCAGGATGAGGGTGAGGGAAGTCCTGAGTGTATTTATAGGGGTAGTGATGAGAGTCATGTTTTGGATGCAGAAGAGTGAGTGACTTTTAGATGCATTCATAGTAAAATTTGACTTGAAAATATACTGGAGGAGTGAGTAATAGTGTATATACACGAGGATATACAGATCAATGATGTATAGGTAGATAGGTTTTGCAGTTGTGTAGTATTAATCCAAACTGGCTAACAGAAAGGAACATAGTATAAGCTCGTTTAGGGGACATTTGTCACGTAAGATCAAGAATCTTCTCTTATGGTTATGAATAGCTGACATTCCTCTCAACCAGTCTCAGAGAATATAAAAATTATGTGTGGTCAAGTAGTATGTTTCTTCCTGTTTGGGTTCTTACCAACCACAACATATATATATGACCAGCTACTTCTTTCATCCATCTGTCTCAACCAAATACATCCAACGTTCAAACCATTACTCATGTCAGTGAGTCAGGATAATAATTAGCATATGGATTTTTAGGACACATATTCTTGATGTACAAATCCCTGTTTTGACATTAGGATCTTGGACAGTTTATATATTTCTTTGTATGGCAGTTTTCTCTAAAAATTAAAAAAAAATACTCTAATGAAACTTACTTCTTGGAACTGTTGAGAGAAGTAAATGAGCTACTACCTGTAAAGTGATTAGGAAATTGCCGTACCTCAGACCTACTGGCTTCCACTCATCTAGTCAGTGTTGTGGTGGCCGTATTAGGAGTCTTACACATGATACTAAGATCTAGACCATAGGTATTTTCTTAGAATATATCTAGCTACACTAAACAAGGCTGAAGGAGGACAAAGTTTCAGAGTAGAAATTATGATTTTCATCTTTGGCTTATTTATTTTTAGCTGACTTTGAGGAATCCAAGTGAATGTTTTGAGACATCTGTGAGATAGACTGTGTGGCATTTGGAGGAGGTCAGGGATAGAGATAGAAATTAATGCTGATAATACAGAGGCAAAAGGAAACCACTGATGTGGATGAAATCACTCATGGAGGAAGTAAGCAATGTTGTTTCCCAGGAAAAAAAGATTCTATAGTGAGAATTAGCATATAGGCAGTTTATTCGAGAGCACTTTTAGGATCAAAAAAATATGAAAGAAAAAAGTCTGGAATGGAAAGCATGAGAAGTTGGACTATGATGAAGTATAAAAGGCCTCAGGTCACATCACAGGGATGCTAAAATTAGAACAGAATTTCAGAATCGTCCAAAAGTAAGGAAAGGTTTCAGGCCATTGTAGTCCTGTGTTGGCCAGTCATTAATTGAAGTTTTCTCCAACACACGAGGGCTCTCCGTGCATCCCCCAGAGCTGGGGGAATGGGTGCTGCCATGCTGGATTTGGGAAGCAAGTGACCACATCCACCACGAGTGAAAGAAAAAAACGTGTTAAGATCAACCCCTGAAGATCTCCAGCTTTTAAAAATCCAGGAGGTGAAGATAATCCAGGAAAGCAGAATTAGAAAGGAGGGTAGGCCAGATAAATAATCTGTCATTAGCAAATACATTTCAATGAACAATGGAGAAAACAATTTCTACCCCCCAAAAATTCACACACTAGGGCAGTGTTCCTCCAAACATGGTTATGGACCAGAGGAATTAGAATCCGTAGTGCACTTCAGTCCTCTTACATAAAAATCTTCCTGGGCAGATCTCAGGATCTACTTTTTTTCTCCCTCAAAATAGACTATTTTTTTAACAACTATTTCAAGTGTACCGAAAAATTGGGAAGATCAATAGAAAATCCCTCTATACCCCTCACATATCTTCCCCTATTATGAACATCTACATTAATACAGTATGTTTGTAACAACAGATGAACCTATGTTGGCATATTAATTTTAAAGTCCATGCTTTATCAGATTTCTTTAACTTTTCCCTCTTCTGTCTGTCCCAACATCCTGCATTACATATAATTGTTACATCTCGTTAGGCTCCTCCCGGTCATGAATGTTCCTCAGACTTTCTCTTTCATTGACTTTCACAATTTCCGGGAACACTAGGAAAGTATGATATACAACACACCGACAATGGCACACTTGAAATTTATCTGATATTGTTCTCGTAGGTAGACTGAGGTTCAAAGTTTGAGGGGACAAAATGAAAGAGATTAATTCCAATTTACATCACATATCTAGGATACATATTGTCAACATGACTTATGACTGTGGATGTTGACCTTGATCACCTGGCTGAGGTACTGTTTATCAGGTTTCTTCCACCATAAAATTATTTTTTCCCTCTTTTTTCATACTGTGCTCATTGGAAGGGAGTCACTATGCTCCCACCGCATTTAAACCCATATCTCTTAGGGCAGAGTATCTACATAAGTTACTTGGAATTCTTATGCATGGACGATTTGTCTGTTCTCTTCCATTTCAGTAGCTTATTCAACCATTTACTTATATCAGTATAAACTTATGGATATTTATTTTATACTTTGGGTTGTAACCTAATCCCATGTTACTTGGTTTGCTCAAATTATTTCAGCTTGGTCATTGGGAGCTCCTTCAACTGTCTTCTATGCCCCTTTGAGAGTCTCATTAAAGTGGGTTTTATTGTTTCTTCTTTTTTAGCACTTTCTTATTT
The DNA here is from genome assembly GCF_023721935.1 of Panthera uncia. NCBI lineage: Eukaryota > Metazoa > Chordata > Mammalia > Carnivora > Felidae > Panthera > Panthera uncia. The sequence goes on along the minus strand of NC_064809.1, from coordinate 110,086,647 downwards.
TCTGGCACAGTGAGATGCTCTGGCCCACCCATTTTGCCCCAGGTGAAGAAGCAGCCAGTTTTCTGAGGAGCCATGTTTCCTTTTATTGGAGAATAGCATCAGGCACCAAGATCTCCGTGCTAGGTGAGCTCATCGCTTCTGGGGTGCCATTTCTTTTAGGTACACTCACCTGACAGAACAAGACAATATACGTTCATATTTACCTGCATATATACACTTATCTGTAAGTCTTTTAATAGGTAACCATCTGTATCTAAAGCTATTAAGCCAAATATATTAAGCTAAATATGAGTGCTTACTGGTATCTCCAACTCTATCCCATCTCCACATGAGTCATTCCAGGCTCTTCTCCTTGCTTACCTGTAAATTCCCACTCCAATAGTGAGAAATCTGGCTCCTACCATCCACTATCCATTTATTTAATTGTTCAACTCAAATATACATATAAAGCACTATCAGAATTGTTAACGTGTACCCTCTATCACACACATTTTCATAACAAGCTTCTCAGCTGCTTCTTGTACATATCGAAGTGTTATGATGTGTTAGCCACATTGAATAAATGATTCCTGAATCTAATTACATACACATTTGTCTTCCTTTATAAGATTAAAACTTCTGTCTTCTTAAAAGGATCATAATTTTGCATTTTTTTGTATTTTAAATATTTAATACTAAGCATTAAAATTAAATGTGGTTTATATTAACTTTGACTTGAGACCAGTCAGTAATAAAAGAGAGGTAAATAGCCTTAGCAACAATCGCAATAACAATTTTTTCTGCATTTCATCTCTTTTTGTTAATAACAACTCATGGATTTCTCATTTTGAATGTAATTAGGTGATATTATCCATCTCTGCAGACTCTCCTTATTAATAGCACTAAATGTAATTTACTAAGAAATATAAAAAGTGAGCAGTTCACTGACTAACAGAAGAAATACTTGAGTCAATCTTTAGGATTTAGCTAGCAGTGACCTACATAAACTAGCTTAAGGGGGAACAACAGGCAGAGGTGGTTTGGATTAAGGCCGTCTCATGGGAACCCAGGGGAGGAAGCAGGCAGGCCTCACAAGAATGCTGAAATGAGGGACTTCAGGGCCATCTTGACTTTTGTTTCCACATCTCTGTTCTCTGTACATTTTTTATTTTTCTCCCTGGCCTCTCTGGTTCCTATGTCTGACAAAAGATGGCTATTGTATGCTTCCTGAACTTGTGCTTTACTGGTACACCCACCCCCAAACAACAATCTTTTCCACGTGCACACTTTCAGTCAGAAATTGACCAGTCTCTGAATTAATCCACTGAGTCCATAAGCAAAAGGGGTGCACTGAGCTCCGTGGCTGCCAAGGTTGATGGCTGCGGGGGAGCCAGGGCAAAGAAATGGTAGCTGTGACTGGCCAGTAGCTCCAAAAGTATCCACTGCAAAACTGAATTCAATGTTGAACCTGGAAGTGTTTGTGAATAAAGTAACACTCGTACCCAAATCAAAATGATAGGCTGATTTCTACTTTCTGAAAGTTAGTACGTCTATTGCCTGAGCCATTTCTCTGGTATGTTATTTTGTCCGATATCTTTTCCCTTAATTTCTGTAACATTAAATTCATTCATTCTTGATGAGTCATCTCCAGGGTCAGTCTCTCCACGTTCACCAAATTGCTATTCCCAAACACCTATCTGGGAGTGAGAATGGTTGCTCTCAGAGTTCCCATAAACTAAAAAATTGCCCAGGGTGATTCCTCATTATGTGCCTTATCCCAGAGGATAAACATCCCGGCCTTCCCATGCTTCTCAAAGCTCACATTTTCTACTCCTGGAACATTTACTGATCATAAAATTGCCATTATTCTAATACCTTGGAGATTCAGAGAGCCCAGCTGAACTCAGTGGGTATCTAAAAAGAATAAAATAAAGGTCAACACAGACACAGCACAGTACCTATGCAAATACACCTTTAGAATTACTTTTCTCACTTCAGGCAATGTTTTGTGATTGAATCCCTCAAGTGAGAGAAGAATTAACCTGTGTGGTTTACAACTTAAAGTATGCTCTTTAAGAGATACTGAAATGTGAGGAACACATATACTTTTCCACAAGATGAGTTAAAAAAAGCCAACTATGTGGTTTTGTCCCATCAAAAGATAGTGGAAACTTACCTTCCTATCTCCCACTTGACTTAAAAAAAATATTGAGTGCTGTAGAAGTTATATAATGTGTTCTTTCATGCCTAAAAAAAAGCGATCTCTTCACTTTTCACCAACTTCTTTTTTTTAATTTCTAGAGTTTACCCAGTTCCCAGTCAGGCAAGATAGCATATTCACTAACAGACAACAGAGCTGTACTGTTAAGCCACAAATGCCCAGTTTTTTGATGTCAGATACACGGTGCACAGTAGTACATTCATAGAGAGTATATTGGCCCTAAAAGGTTTTATTATTGAGCCTTCAAATTGCTCATTTTTTTGAGCCCTTGGATACCATCAAGACTCATCCATTTAATGTCAATTAATTTATTAATGTGACTATTTTTAAGGCCAGTGCTAAGGATGATGCTCTTTTGAAATTAACACTAGGCTAATACATAAATGTATGTTCACCCAAGCTGGAACAACTCAAAACCAACTAGACATTTCCTGGAAAGGAAGGCAGAGAGACAGCTAAAGGGAAGGGGGCAGGGAGTGGGATTAGACAATGGTCTTTCTGAAATAACAAGAGTTAAAAATCTGTATAGTGACACATGGAATATATTACTTATATCCATTTTTAAGCCTGAGTACAGTGAATCATATGGATGGACAGTTTTGCTGGCAGCAAATATAGAGAGACCTCAAGGCAGCAAGTATATGCTAAATATAAGGTCCTAGGGGAATATAGTAATAATTATACACGGTCACTAGTCTTAAAGAACATAAAAAGTAAAGACACTAAAAGTAATGTCAACTTCTTCAATTAATACTTATTAAATGAAATGCATTTTCCATTTTTTAAAGGTAAGAGCCAAAATATTATGTATTCATTGGTACTGGCAACCATGACAAGAGAAAAATTTAAGATTAGCATACTAAGAGAAATCAATAAGGATAAAAATGTATTGCTAACTGTATTTATAGGGTTCCTAAGCAGTAAAGAAAGGGAAGGTGATGAAAAGTGGGGGAATCTCTATTTTAGGCATATATGAATTCATTATGTAACTCCTGCAGCATTGAAATTTTAAAATTTGCATATAGTGTCACTTGCCAGAAGCAGATATTTTATTCATAACCACAGATGGAAGCTGTTAGCTGGGATTTTGTCTTTAGTTTATCATCATTAGATATTAATTGGAATGGATCAGTACCTACCTGCAGGCTCTTACAAGAAGAAGAAAAGGGCAAAGTTAATCAGTTCGTAGATCACAGTTCAACCGGGTATAAGGAGAACATCACAAGTCATGGGAAATATTTGGCATATACTCTTTAAAATTAAATTGGCTGTGCTTGATTAATTGCAGAGTGTATAAAAGGAAAATCTGGTACTCTAAGAAGCTAAAGTCAGGTATATAGAAGAGATGAGAGTTCATCACACTCTTGTACCAGTTCTGGAATAATCCCCCAGAAAACCTACCAAAATGGAGGCAAGAGACAACATTGGCCCAACATTGGCAATCTTGGAAATGTTTGTAATAATAAAATTCACAAGTATTCTTTATTAAGCTATTGTTCACCCTACAGTATATATTACGTATAATCATTTTGTTACCAAGATGGAGAAGGTTTTTTTTTTCTTAAGGACTGCTCTATGTAAAATGTTTAGTGTCTTCTTTATTATCTTATATTTAAGCAACCTCAGTGTAAAGGGAAGGAGATTTAAGGACAAAAAAATTAAAAATAAAGAAAGTTAGGGCACAAGTGAGGAAGGAGGATGTATTATTATTTTTTGGCTTCTGGTTTTATATAGTAACTTGGAGGGCTTTGCTTCAGGAAGTCCAAATTCTGACCTCATAATTTCTTCACTCTGCACCAGTCAGATGCTAAGTTCTATACTTCACAGGGGTCTTAGGAGCATCAAATAAGATCATAAACTCTGAAGCGCCACTCAGACTGCACATTAAAAATCATTTTTCAAGCTTATGTGAGAGTAGGAGAAGAGATGGAAGAGAAAGATATATTCAAAATGAGGAGAAGTGTTCCAGATTAATTGGTAGGAAAGGGAGAGATGACATAAAGAAAAGAATCTTCACATGCCATTTGTCATCAAACTGCCATTTTCTGCAGCTGGTTTCTGCTTTCTTCTTGTGGCAGAGGTTGGCATTGCTAGACCAAACTTCATTGATTCATTTCCTTGACGGTGTGTGTGGGTCAATGGAGTTCTTAAAGAAAGGAGCAGAGGAATATGATTGACATATGTAGGCAGTCTCTCTGGTAAAGTCTGTCCTGGAAGAAAGCAAATGGAAAGTTTTGGGGTGCCTGTGTGGCTCAGTGCATTAAGCATCTGACACTTGATTTTGTCTCAGGTCATGATATTGAGTCCCATGTAGGGCCTGCACTAGGCTCCCATTGGGCTCTGTGCTAAATGTGGAGCCTGCTTAAGATTCTTTCTCTCTGTCTCTCTCCCTCTCTCTCTCTCTCCCCCTCTTAAAAAAAAAAGGAAAGTTTTGACAATTTTATATACCTCTCAACTATCAGTTCCTCGGTAGAGAAATAGCTCTCTTTTATACAATAACGTTGAGAGTCATCCAGTTGTTTCCCAAGTTTAAGTTTTTGAGCATCGGCTTTATTAAATGAGCCAATGAGTAACAAGTGTGTTCTTGGTATTACTAGTCAATAAGTGAGAGAGTGAGACTAAAGGAATTTAGTACAGCCTTACCCTGAAGAATTTGCGAATTTTTAGAAAATATGACAAATTATACAAATGATAAACGAAGTGAATGTCACACAAAACTATATACACTATTTTCCAAGTGCCAAATTATATGGTAGCGGCTATGAAACACCATCAGAAATCAGAAAGGAAAGGGTAAGGAAGGGCAAAGTGCTCTGTAGTCCCTTACAACTTTTATTTTTTATTTATTTTTTTCCCTTACAACTTTTTAAAACAGGGAGGAACTTACAAATGAACTATGTAAATCCTTATGTGTACAAAAAGACTCCAAGCTTATAATGTGGCTTAGTTAGACATGAAGCCAAAACTGGAATCCTAATTTTCAACACTTTAGGCACCCTGTATTAAGCAAAACTTTACCTTGGCAGTGAAGGACGGGCATGCTTTGGATTACAAGAGGAACGAATATTTTAGGCAAGCAACTGAGTAAACTATAAAAAGAACAGTTGTAGTATCTGACTATATTGTGTTATATCAATGGATCTATTATGCAAGTGGCTTTACTGATCTAGAGGATTTATTACATAAATAAATAACTTTAACCACAAATACATAACTGCTGGATTAAAAACATGTAGATAATTTACCCATGCAAAGAATCCTATTTTATACTTTGGTCCTTTACAAGTCTAGAAGAGTCGATGGCAGAAACATTAGTAACCTTACAATCAATACTTTTGACTCACAAAGAATGATTGTGAATTACAGTAGTCCCCGGACCCCCTTCCACAGTTTTGCTTTCTCAAGTTTGAGTTACTCTGGTCAATGAGGTCCTGAGGCAGATGATCCTCCTGACATAGCAACGGAAGGTCAATACTAGCTTAACACTAGGTTAACGATGGTTACATCATTCACCCTACTTAACCTCTTCACGAAGGCATTTTATCATCTCACATCATCAAGGGTAAGTACAGTACAATCAGATATTCTGAGAGAGACTTGACCTCACATAACCTTTATTATATAGTATTTTGTTATAATTATTCTAGTTTACTATTAGTTTATTATTAGTTATTATTATTAATCTCTGGGCCTCATTTATAAATAAGACTTTGTCATAGGGATGTACGTATAGGATAAGGCATAGTATACATAGGGTTCCAGGGTGCCTGGCTGGCTCACTTTGTTAAGCCTCTGACTCTTGATTTCGGCTCAGATCATGATCTCATGGTTCATGAGATTGAGCTCCTGCTGACAGCACAGAACCTGCCTGGGATTCTCTCTCTCCCTCTCTCTCTGCCCCATCTCCCTTTGCTATCTCTCTCTCTTCAAAATAATAAATCAACATAAAAAATTACATAAGGTTCCATAGTATCTACAGTTTAGGCATCTGCTGGGGGTTCTTGGAAGGCATCCCTCCCTCTGTTGTGGATAAGGGGAGACTACTGAATATCTTTGGAGATTGAATTTCCAGCCTTCAGACCACCATAAAGAAGTTACGCAACCTTGACACTCTCAGCTGAAAAGGAGAGGTAAATAATCTCAGATTCCCCAAGTCATTATTCCAAATTTACAAAGGAAAATCTGTGTGAGCAATGGAGAAACATCATCTGTGAGCTAATGTTTGAAGGAAGAGTAGTGTAATAAAGTCTTAAATGCTTACTTTATATCTACTTAAGACTACATTTTCCCTTTAATTTCTAGTTGTTTAAAATTCTTGTCATGATTTTGATCCTGTTTTCATGGATTTTCTGTTGGTTCAGAAAACATTTGTTTAGCACACACTCTGGCTCAAACACTGTGTTAGGTGCTGAAAATAAGGAGATGAGAAACAGCCTTTTCCTTATTTACAGAGAAAAGCGACAATTCAGGTACAAAAAATAAGGCACCTTTCATGATCTGTTATACTCAAGGTTCTTAATTACTTTGAATGCTATTTAATTCAATTCTCATAAAAATCTGTAAACTATTATACATTTATAAAAGAGGAACTGAAACAGTATCTGGTATAGAGTAAAAATCACAAAAAAATAGAAAAGAATGTATAACGTATAATGCAAGGAGAAAATGACTTTATAGTTAAAAAAATCTGAAATGATTGTCTTTCTTTTCCCATTTTATGTTGAATTTAAACTTATAAAATTTACAAATTCAATTTAAACTTAAAAAAATTCCCTGAAAATGATTTATATGCTGAAATGTTTACATTTAAATAAATTATCTGAAAATAAGTAAGTGCATTTTACTTATTTCCCCGATTGTTTTTGGAAAGACTTCTGCTTGGGGCACTGAGTAAGCTTTTACAGTGCAGTGAATACATGTAAACTATTCATTTATATATTTAAAAAACACAAAAGAAAACAGAATTACTGCAAGTTTAATTAGCACACAAGCTGTTTAGCCTTTGGTTCTGTGCTGACTGACAAACTCTTAGTCATCCTTAAAGACTTATCTCAAAAGCTTATTCAATTGTCAACACATTTTAGTATGAGTCATATAGCTCTGTTAGATTTTGAGAAAACAAGATGAAAAGGTAAGGTCCTTGACCTCAAGATGTTACTGATCTTTAAAATAATACATAAGAAAAAAAAGAGTAAAAAAAAACCCACTTTTAATTATCCAAATATGAGATTTAATGTAAGGAAATAGAAGCATAAAAATTTATTGGGAAGTGTGGTGGAATTAGTCCCCTCCAAAGGACTTCTGCAGATAATCTGGGAGTGAAGGGTTTCCAGGGGCCAGCTCTTAAAGTGTCTGTTTCAGTTGGGAGCCTCCCACCCCATCCCCATCTGTGGTCCCGCTATTCCTGGGGCAGCCATGTCTGGTGATTGAGCCAAGAGTGGTTATAGAGCTGAGCCATTTTAACCCAATGTGAAACAACTTTCATAGTTAGTAATCCCTCCAGATGACTCCCCCTATTGGAATGGCTAAAACTGTTTCAGGTCTGCATGCAAGTTTGACTTCTTTTCTTTCCCCTACACCGCTCCTTTCCTCCTCATCCTCCTTTAGTGGATCCTTGATAAACATCTTGCATCCTAAATCTGGTCTCAGAGTCATTCTGGAAAATGCCTACTTGGATAAAAGGACTGGGGGAATCCGAAGTCAGAAAAGTTGCCATGTAAGTTCTCAGTGTGTAATGTCAAAGCCTGTTTTTCTGTGTTCATCTTCATTGAACCTGTCTGACCAAAGTTATTAGTGACTTCCTTGTTGCTGACCAGTGTGCTTCTTTCCTTTATTGAACCTACAGGGATGGATACTACTGACTCCCTTTTCTCAAACTTGTTTATTCCTTGTCTGGTTGGTGATTAAGTGTATGCATATAAACTCTGTCTCAAATCCCACCATTCCACCAATGAACTGTGAGACCTGGGACATTATGTTTAGCATCTCTGTTACCTTAGTATCTTTGGTCTGTAAAATGCTGATACCCTTTGTATCTATTTTATGAGGCTGCTGTGATGATTAAATGTATAGAATATACATTTATACCTTTTGTACCATTTCAACTGTTGCTCCTTCTACCTCTCTGACAGTTCCTTCTGAGCCTATTCCCATTCTTTCCTTTTGCCCCAATCCCTCTTTAAACTGTGATGCTGTCTTTACTTGACTCTTTTTCCGTATCCAGAAATATCTGAAGAAGAAAACTCTGAAAAAATTATAATAAAAATTGGAGAAATATTTTAACACAACTCTCAATAAATATTTTTGTCTTCTCAATTTTTGTTTGCCCATGTGCAGATAACAAAACAAATGTTGCAGGATTTCTGTGTGTAGATGGTATGGTTTGTGCTTGTCTTGTTCTGACACAGTCTTTCATTGCTCTGTGCAAAAAAAATCATTATTTATTAAGGATTAGAGGAATATAAATTATAGTTTAAAATAGGTAATAAATAGCTTAGAGAAGAACTTTTTCAAAGGAATTCAAATTTTTTTAAGAAAGCTTGCTAAAACCCTTCCTTGCAAAATTCCATCCTGTAACACAGCTAGTGTCTGAAGAACACGTGAATAAACCATCAATTAACACGATTATTAAAATAATGCATCTGAATATAATTTTATTTCTAGAAAATCACTATCATGTTAATCTTTGTTGCAAACATCCACTTCATGTGTCTTTGGCCTTTACCTTTTTGACTCAAAGCCTTGGAATTTCTTTCTCTCCAATTTGATAGGTCTTTTTTTAAAATTATTATTTAAGTTTATTTATTTTGAGAGACAGAAAGAACAGAGGAGGGGCAGAGAGAAAGGGAGAGAGAATCCCAGGCAGTCTCCGTGCCATCCTTGCAGAGCCTGATGCAGGGCTTGAACCCATGAATCATGAGATCATGACCTGAGCGGAAAGCAAGAGTTGGATGCTTTACCAGCTAAGCCATGCAGGTGCCCCAACCAAATTTGATGGTTCTAAAGTCAAGGTTTTGCTTCAATACATATGTAACGCTTTCAGGGTAAAATATTATCATTTTTGGAAATCATTTGATTTTAATTGGATATATTATTACTCAGTTTAGACTGGAGTGTTCCATCTTAATCTAATTTCTGAATTTCAGATGACTGTCATGGTAATAAAGACACAGGGAGGGGGGAATGGTGGGCAATCCCAAGGCTGCAGGATTTCAGGTTTCTGTTTAGTTGGTTCCCTATGTTTACTGAAATCAGCTCTTAATACTGCTCGTATCTGGATACCTCTGATCTTCAAAGTAGAGGAATTTAGGCATATTTAGAAATCAATTTTATTTTGTGTACTGAAAAGCAAGTTGATATTGCTAAAGGGATGCACTAACAGGGAGATAACAGTATTTTCATCTTTTGTATCATTTGGCAGGTATTGTTCTAGAAGCCAAAGTTTGCATCGTTCTAAAAGGTGATAATTATAATTCATTCCTCATGCATACGTTTAGCACTTAAAATGACTAAACTCACATTCCAAGTTGAATTCCATAGTTTTCTTCTTTGCATAAGACAGCCAGTAATTTTTGAGTGTCCAATAAATCACTCATTTTACCTATATTTATACCTCCCTCACCATAAAGAGTCTTTGGAAAATAAACCTTAGACCATGCACAAAACAAAAATCACAGAGAATGTGACCACCAATGCAAAGTGAGGTGCGGAGTTGAGAAATTATTCCACAGATTCAATCCCTCCTCAATATACAGCTGGTAATCAACCTGTCCTTTTGTCCCCTGACCTTTCACCCACCTCTCTGCACCAGTTGGACGTGCACCAACTCATCTTATCACCACACTCGTTCTTCTCCTGTAACAATCACGCATTGCCATCTACCAAGCTCGTATATAATAAAAACCGTGCAGAAACACTTGGCCTACTTTGTTTCTTCTATTTCTTTGAATAACTGGAGTTAAGTAGTATTTTACGATTAGGAAAACACTTGCAGAGATTTGACGTTTCTTAACTAAGGGCACAAAGATACTAAATAGCAGAGGGGGATTCAACTTTGGTGGGTGTCTGTTTCATCTCTCCAGGGGTCGACCATCAATCTGTAAGGCATCATTGAAGGCTCAGGACTCAAATAACCAAAAAAGTTAGATAAAATATCTAACTTAAAATTTCACAGCTTAGGGACACCTGGGTGGCTCAGTCGGTGAAGCGTCCGACTTCGGCTCAGGTCACAGTTTGTGAGTTCGAGCCCCGCGTCAGGCTCTGTGCTGACAGCTCAGAGCCTGGAGCCTACTTCGGATTCTGTGTCTCAATCTCTCTCTGCCCCTCCCCGACTTGTGCTCTGTCTCTCTCTGTTTCTCAAAAATAAATATAAATGTAAAAAAAAATTCACAGCTTAAAAAAATGCACAGTTTTCTTCTATCCAAAGCACTTATGTACATCAGTGTGAGTGTGGTGAATTGTAGCCCAAATTGTATCTATGACATTGGTTATTTTGCTAAATATTTTTAAGTACTAAGATAATGTCTCATTGCACAATTATATTTCATTAGATAGCAAGAAAAATCTTGGACTTGGCTTTAGAATATAGTGCATTTTTTTCTTTCAACCTTCTCTCTTCAAAGTTCATCACATTATAGTTAGAAAACTACTCACATATTTCAGATGTGGTCAAGATTCATGTATGTGTGTGTGAGTGAGTGTGTATGCATATGTATACATATATGTACACACACCTATATTGCATGCATATAAATAATGTGCATACATATTTATGAGCCTATCTATTGCATGTGTATGCACCATATTTCCTTTAAGAAATATTTTTAATCAATAGAGCATTAAATATTACAAAAATAAGAAAAAATCAGAAAGCCAATGCCCTTTACGACAGTCCTGGGCATTAAAATCGAGGAAAATAAACTCTAAAAAATGAAATTAAAAGAAAGATGTTATCACCATGAATTTAAGGTGAACATAACTTGTCTCTGTTTGCAGATGTCAAATGATACATTTTGCATTTATAGTGAAGCAGAAAAATTATCAAAAATCTTTTAAGTGTACACAACAAAGGAAATTTCGGTTGCAAAACAATCGTTTTATATTTGGTTTTTGCAATCTCATGACATTTTAGCCCTGATTACCCATCTGGACATTCTCTTTAAAAAAGAAAAGAAAAAGTAAGAATCTTAGCACCTCATAATAAATTACTAAAAGTGATTTGTTTTTTCTTTGTTTGCTTTAAAAAACTATTGCGCTCCAAAAGGTTTTCATGCCAACAGGAAAAACTGACCTCCTCCTCTCTCCCTCCCTCCCTTAATTCCTTTCAATAATACGAACTTGTGCCTTGTGAACCAACCCCATGTCTTGGGCAGCAGGGTGTTGTGAAATGAATGAGCGCATATTCTACCTAACTTCCTACCCCTCCTGACACCACTGCTTCCTGAGCTCTGGGGTCATCTTTTAGTTGGAAGCTGAATTGATCAAATGCTGCCTTCTGTTGTTACAAAATCAGAGATTACTCCCGCTATAGCAAAGTTTGGGGTTGCTTTTTAAGCCAAATGGGGCAAAGCTTCTAAATGTCGATGATCCATGTTGGGACATCCGGGCACTAACTTACAAAAATGAGTTCAAGTCTCTCCTTACACAGAGGAGTAAACCTCTATGGCACCCTCCCCTTTAAGGACCACTGTTTGCTATGGCCAGGAACCAAATAGTGTCCTGTAGATGGTATATACCATGTATTCTTTATAATGCATTTGATGTTGGGAGGGCTTTTTTAGGAGCATTCTGTCCAGAAAAGTCAGGAAGCTCCGCTAGGAAGAAGGCTGCGCAGGAGATGACGGCACTTGCCTTCCCGTCTGAAACCTCAAGAGTCATTTCTGCACATCTTAGCAACATTAAGACAATTGGCAGTCCTTTTGAAGAAAATGCCAGGGCTCCAGTAAGAGGAGGCTTGCCGAAAAACATTAAGGTGCAATAAAGAGATGCGCGGTGGCTCTTGGAGAACTTTTTACTGTGACTCATCTGCAACCTTTTGCAAAATTTAATGTGGCAAAAGTACTGCGTTATTATGATGTACCATGTGGTATCCCGATTTGTCATCTTCACTTGACATATCTTTTATTGAGGGGTACAAGAAGAAACCCCACATTGGCTGAGGAAAAATTGTCTACTTACATCCCACACGGAGATTTAAAAATATATTCCTAGAATTTGGCATTTACAGGAACATGTTTCACTTTAGTAGTTCTGAAACGAGATAGCTTTTTTACCCTTTGAGTGTAAAAATCTATAACCTTAGTACATCACCACTAGAGGGCCATTGGCACTCGCCTTAATTTGGTAAATGGTGGCGGGGAGGTGGGGGTAAAGCAGGGAACAAAGCATTTGAATTGACTTTGCCCCTTTATCTTTTTATAGGGTGGACTGGTTTATGATTTACAATTACAGTTTGAATTTTTTGCCTTGTCATTTTATTTATTGTTTTGAAATTCCATAAAACATTATGTTCATTTGTTTTCAAGCACTGAGTCAGGTCTAAATTAGAATCTTTTCTACCACACAGATAAAACTATTACATTGGAAGACTATTCCATCCCAAGCCCCGTAATTTCCCCATATAGTTATTTAAATTATTTTTCAACAAAGCTGTTATAATGACATTTGATGTGTGAAGTTGCACAGGAAAAATATAAAAACTTGCTCAATGTAAGAGTGATTGGAGAAAGGCATCACATTCCTTTCTATGTAAAGATGGAGTAATTTCCATGGGATGATCTTATAGGTGAGAATGCCTTGAAGTTCTTTTGGCATGAAAATTAACTTAAACTTTCTACAGACAAATATAAACACATCGCAAGCAAAATGTCTACTTAAGCCGTCAGTAGTAAGTGTCTTCATACATTTATTGCTACACTGGTTCCAATTCTAGGTAATAATAGTTCTCTTTGAAAAATATAAGAATGGCATTTATGCTTTTGTGGACTAGCAGTTATTAATAATACTGTTTAGAGATGACGTGAATAATAAATAATTTTCTAATATAAACTTTGCAATTAAACTCAGTGTTTTAATATTGGGAAATAGTATTCACTTTTCTTGAGCATAATTAATATGTCATGACTCTGACATGAAATACCCAGATTACTTTGTGGGTTGTATCAAATTTTGCTTGGTCTGATTGTTAACTGAATATCTGGGTCAAGTAAAGTAATAATAGCTTGACGTACGAGTGAATAAATGAAATGGTGTACAATATCTGCTATATATATTTTTTCCCTAGTGATTTTCTTCTTTGATTTAATTCTTTGAATTATTCTTGGAATAATTAAGTATATATTTTCCCATCATCCTTTATCTTTATTTCGCTGTGATTGCCACATTGCACAAGGTTATTTCTTGATCTGATGGTTTCTCCTGTAGGCCCATCAGCTTCTAAAAGAAAGAGGCAGTATATTATTAATCTCTGAATCTCTATGCCCACCTATAGTATGGCCTCTAACTAGGTAAAATTAATTAGACTTCTTTTAGTGATGGTCAATTTGAGAGTAAAGCTATAGACTGTTTTTTCTTCCTGTGTTCTAGAAGGATGCCTGTTTTAAAGTCACCTGGAAATTTACTGTCTCAGATGGTGAACAGACCATTGATCTGGGCAATATCAGCCCCAGTAATGGCATGTCACGGCTGCTTTCGGCTGAGCAGCAGACCTGTCTTTCCTACTGTCTTTCTTCACCCTGATTACTAAAGAAGACTTAAAGGACCTTACATTTTACTCAGGAGCTTCTGCTTGTGTGCAGATAGTCGCTACTCTTAGCGCGTGGTTTATAACCTCAATACAAAAGCATGGCTAATTTATAATTAACTTACGATGTATAATGTGTTCTTTTTAAAAAAAAAAGTGTATTAATTTATTTTGAGAGAGAGAGAGAGCACAGGGAAGGGCAGAGAGAGAGAGAGGGAGCCTGATGTGGGGCTCGAACTCACACACTGTGAGATCATGACCTGAGCCCAAATCAAGAGTTGGTCACTTAACCGACTAAGCCACCTGGGAGCCCCTATGATGTATAATGTGCTTTTGTGTCCAACAGAATACGTTCTAATTTTTCTTCACTATGTAGTAACAGTGATATCAATAAGAGCTAACTTACTGAACACGTACTGTGTGTCAAAAGCTCTTGGAAATCCTTTGTACATGCTTTAACTCATTTAATATCTTGCTAAAATTGGACAAAGTTTCCATTCTTTATCTGTAAGCTTGAGGTGTGTGTATGTCCTTGACTGGAGTTAGGGGAATACTGAATATAAAGCGCTTGTCACTGTGAGATTTTATACTGATAAGCATTTCCCTCCGCTCTTTCCAGTAGTAAAACTTTTCTTGTTCAGTGATGACTTTCAGCATTCACTGCTTCTACCGCTGAGTGGGCACTTGGACTAAGCTAGGAGCTCTGCTAAGGGGTTTTATGTAAAGTATCTCATTTCATTTGTACAATAACTACATGCGGTTGCTAGCATTTTCTCCATGTAATGCTCTGGGAATGTGAAGCAGGAAAAGATTACATGATGTGCCCATTGAAAATAATCATGTCGGGATCAAAGTCCAGGAGCAATCTGATACAGAAGACTGTCATGTTCCTACCCTCTGCCTTACACTGTTTCCTAAATCCGTAAATACACGCTTTATCACTGATCGCAACTTCCCATTTCTGGTGTGCTTTATTTTTTTTTTTATTTTATTTTTTTTTAACGTTTATTTATTTTTGGGACAGAGAGAGACAGAGCATGAACGGGGGAGGGTCAGAGAGAGAGGGAGACACAGAATCGGAAACAGGCTCCAGGCTCCGAGCCATCAGCCCAGAGCCCGACGCGGGGCTCGAACTCACGGACCGCGAGATCGTGACCTGAGCTGAAGTCGGACGCTTAACCGACTGAGCCACCCAGGCGCCCCTGGTGTGCTTTAATAAACGACTTCTGGAGCAGCTTTATACACTAATAACTTTTCATTTAGGTTATATCAAATTATTACTTTGTCATTCTGTTTATGGCAATGCATGAGAATTCTTTCTTTTTCTGAAATGAAATTATTATTAGCCTTGGTTAGAAGGTCAGGACATATTAGGGTTCCTCTCTGCCTTAGCTACATCAGCCATGTGTAGTTGAGGATGTTCTCTCTTCCTCATAAGGCACTGAGAAGTAAAAAAAAAAACAAACAGTTGAGAAGTTAAGGAAATAATGCCAAATTATTATGACCATTTATATTAGATTAAAATGTGAGAAGATGTGGAACATCTTTAAATCTTGTTCACAGAAAGTTTCACAGTCTTTCATATTCGTCATGAGATTTTTAATGCAGGGCTGCTGTCTCAATACGACTAAAACATCAAACCTTGTTAATGGTCTATGAATTAAGATAGATTCTATATGATGATGCTTTTTAATTGAGAAGGTTTCTTTAACTGAATTGAGACCTGTGTGCACTTTGTTGATTTCCAAGCAGTTCCTTAATAATCATGAACTTTTAAAGTCACGCTGATTAAAAAAAAAAAAAAAAAAAAAGCAAGTAGCCCTTATAAACCATTGCATACAATTTGAAATAAAATAGCCACTTAGGGGTGCCTGCCTGGGCTTAGTCGGTTAGGCATCCGACTTCCGCTCAGGTCATGATCTCACGGTTCATGAGTTCAAGCCCTATGTCCAGCTCTGTGCTGACAGCTTGGAGCCTGCAGCCTGCTTAGGATTCTGTGTCTGCTTCTCTCTCTGCCCCTCCCCCGCTTGTGCTCTCTCTCTATCAAAAATAAATAAATGTAAAAAAACAAAATTAAAAAAAAATAGCCACTTAAATTTGGTTCATAGAAAGACATGAATGCCATCCATATGTATTATGTCATCTATATTTGTTATGGTCATAATCATTATGTAAAAGAGTTTGAGTATTGGCCTTTTATGTGTTATGCAAAATAAGAACGCTTGCTGTTTGATGTTCAATTTTGGTTATCTTGCAATGTTACAAGATTATTTGTGGCATGTAATTTAGGTAACCAGGCGAAAGCCCACTTATTGGTGGGCCAAGTGTTGCCAGGAAAAGCAAAAGTAGTAAAGTTTTAGAGTTAAGAGTGAGAATTCTGATCTCAAAAGCCAGGTGCTTCAAATCCCAGTCCCTTAATAATCCTCTCACAATGAATAAACTGCTTAAACTCGGTTGCCTAAATTGCCTTATTTTAAAAACATGAAAATAATAATTATACCCATCATACTTATCTTATTAAACTTTTTTTTTAAATTTTGGAATAATTGTGGATTCACATGTAGTTGCAAGAAATAACAGAGAGCCCATGTATCCTTTACTCAGTTTTCTGCAATGATAACATCTGGAAGCAGATGATCTGCCTCCTGACATGGCATCGGAAGGTCAGCAGTAGCCTAGCGCTAGGTCACAACACCTGTGTCATTCATCCTGTTTCATCTTGTCCCCTGGGCATTTGATCATTTCTCATCCTCGCAAGAGGAAGAGTGAGTACAGTACAATAAGGTATTTTGAGAGCGACCCCATTTACCTAACTTGTATTACATATCATTATAATTTTCTAATTCATTACTTCTTGTTGTCCATCTCTTACTGGGCCTAATCCATAAGCTAAACTTTATCATTGGTGTGTACCTATGGGAAAAACCATAGTACCTACGGAGTCTGGTCCTAGCTGCGGTTCCAGGCATCACCTGCGGATAAGGGGGGGTGGGGGCTAGTGTAACCTATCACAACCAGGATACTGACACGGTCAAGATGCAGAATATTCTCATCAGAATTCCTCGTGTTGCACTTGTACAGCCACAGCATGTCCCTCCTACCTACGCACCATTCTTAATCCCTGCCAATCGCTAATCTGTTTTTCACGTCTATAATTTTCTCACTTCCAGAATAGTATACAAATAAAATCCTGCAGTATGCAATCTTTCTGGGTTGATTTTTTCACTCAGCACAATTTTCTGGTGATCTGGGTAGCCGATAGTCGTTTGTTATTTTCCATCGCTTAAGAGCCTTCTATGGTACACATGCACTACATTTAACCATTACACCCATTGAAAGATGTCTGCTTTGTTCACAATCCATTTTGAGATCCATGTGGTTTTTTACCTCCTTTGAGATTTCCTCCTTGATCCACAGATTAATTAGAAATGTGTTGTTTAGTTTCAAAGAATTTAGAGGCTTTCCTATTTGTGTTACTGATTTCTTTGGGTTTCAACTTTTTATATTTATTAAGGATTGTTCTGTGGCTCAGTATATAGTCTATCTTGGTATATTATGCAGGCACTTGAAAAGACGGGTTCCCTACCCCCCTAACCTGCATATGTCTAAGTCCAGCTCTGGAGATAATGAATACGAACAAAAATATATTGTGTCAAAATTTCTCAGTTTATTTTATTTCTTCTAATTTCAGTGTTTGTGTGGTAGAAAAGGAATTAATTAAAACTCCTGGAAAATAAAGACACATACACACCATAGATATAAATCTATAAATATATATCTGTGGCATATATATATACATATATATGTATATGTATGTGTATGTGTATGTGTATGTATATGTATATCTATATGGCAGCTGTTGTTAGCTAAGAAATTCAAGTCACAAACTCACTTCATTCAACAGCTATTTATAAAGTGTCAGTTCACTAGTTGGGCAAATGAGGCAGGCATTAATCAAATAGTCATAGTAGTGGATGTAAAAAGCTATCATCCTCACATGGGCAGGAGCTCAGTTCCAGGAAAACACAGAACAAAGAAATCTCCCCAAGTTGAGAAAGCTTTGCTAGTCAATATCTGAAGAATATTCAGGAGATACATTCTGGTGTAACTAACTTTACAAGAAATTTGCGTAATTTAGAGCTGGTTCTTATCGTGGGCACAAGATGGTAAATTATCACAGGGGACAAGGGGAGCTTGGGTGGCCCAGTCGGTTAGGTATCCGACTTCAGCTCAGGTCATGATCTCACAGTTCATGGGTTTGAGCCCCGCGTCGGGATCTGTGCTGACGGCTCAGAGCCTGAAGCCTGCTTCAGATTCTGTGTCTCCCTCTCTCTCTCTGCCCTTCCTCTCTCTCTCTCTCTCTCAAAAATAAATAAACATTAAACAATTAAAAAAAATTATCACAGGGGACAATAAAGTGACTTTTATGGGAGATGAAGAGATCACTTTGATAACAGTATTACAAACCTCCTTGGGCCTTGTTTCAGCTGCTGCTGGCCCGATCTCACACAAATCTCCAGTAAGCACTTCCTTCCTGTTTCTTCAGTTTGGCCAAGTGTTTGCTCACATCCTTATGGAGAGCTTTTTCTTCAGAGCACTCTTCAGAGGGTTTAATATCTCCTGAGTATTTCCTCTGTATTCTCCTTTTATTAACTCCCTTCTTCTGAAATTGAAAAAGGTCGAGTGTTTCTAAATATTATGAAGTTCATGTGATTTGTTTCCTGGGTGTGTGTGTATGTGTGCTGATGGAGTGATGTTTATCACAGACGACAGAGCAACTGTATTGTATATGGTACATTTATTGGAAGGGGGATAGGAAATACAATGAGCAGTTATAATCAGAAAAGAAGAAAAGAATGAGCACAAATATAGATCATTAAATTCAACCTCTGCTGTTCTCATATTTCTCTTTCCACAATCTGTTCTCACAATTTTTCTCACCAAGGATGTATTAGATATATTCATGAGTCTTCCTCAAGCAGTATTTTCTTGAAAGGTTGTTCCTTTCAAAAAGCAAAATGATTTATCTTGGTTTAAGATTTTTGATGTCAAACTGCAGACGCTTTCCTTTAAAGGTGAAGGAATTTTCTTTTCAGCTTCCATCTTTACTTGTTTACAACATCTCAAGACATTTGTTTGGATTTGAAACTTTACAGGCTTAGTCTTATTAGGGATGTTATTTTTTTATTTGTTCCACATTCTATCTCTACCACTCCCCCCACTGACACCCCCACATTAGAAAGAGTAAATTCAATTAGCTCCATTACTTTTGAATTATGATACAGCAAAAAAACATATTCTTCCTCCTCTTAAAAATTGCTCGAAGCTTTATTTGTACTGGTTTAACTCAAAAGTGGATTTAAACTTCACACTTGGCAGTATTATAAGGGGAAAGAAAAGTGAAGCCAAATTAAAAAAAAAAACACCTTATACAATCTAAAGCTCAAAAACATGACTAGTATTTTGTTCTGAAATTTTTATCCAAATACACTATGTACATTTTCATTGTAAAAGCACAGGTACAGTAAGAGAATATTATAACTGTGTTCATTTTGATTGAATAAAATAATCATTGACTCTCTGCCATATAGAATAAGCCCAGGAACTAGAAGAAGAAAATAGAGATGCGTAAGATTTAGTCCCGGCTACCAAAAGAGTCTAAAACTGGAAAATAGGATTATAATAGTACAAGGCATGGGCATAAACAAAATTTTATGGTGGTTCAGAGGAGAAATAGGTCCTGGTCAATCTGAAGTTATACCAAGCAGCCCTCAGCTACTGTTGGGACCAGAGCAATGACCTCCTGATTCAGCACTCTGAGTTCACTCCTATTTCCCTTGACTCCATTTTTCCAAGTGCCTGGTTTTAAGATTTTTTTTTTAATGTAAATTTAATCATATCACTCCTTTGCCTAAAACTCTGTAGTTGTTTTCACAGCACTTAGAACATGGTTCAGATTCCTCACTCCGCCTCACCAGTTGCTACCTGATCCAGCACTTGCCACCCTCTCCTTCAGCTCTTTAATCATGCTAAGTTCCTTCCTGCCTTAGACTCTATGCCCTTGCTTCTCTCTAAACTTGGAAGCTTTTCTCCAAATGCTTGCATTGACTTGCCCCTTCACATAATTCACATCGTAGGTTAATATACATATCATGTGCTGAGAACAGGGCCTGACAAACAGTAAGCATTTTACAGCGTTGGCTGTGGGTGGCCACCTACTCACTTAACTCTTCCACCATTTTGTTTTAATCAGATACTATTTGGTGTTATCTCTTTCACACTTCATATTATAGAATACATGGCCTCTTAACACCATTATCATGATGATGATGATGATGATGTGTGTGTTTATTATCTATCTTCCCTTATTAGTTTTTAATCTCCATAGGGCAAGCAAAGGTTCTGTCAGTTTTGCTTTTAGTTGGATTTCCAAGACCTAGAACAGCACCTGATATATTGTGGTCACTTAACAAAAATATGCCACACCTGGCGCCTGGGTGGCTTATGTGGTTAAGGATCTGACTTCAGCTCAGGTCGTGATCTCAGGGTTGGTGAGTTTGAGTCCTGAATCAGGTGAGCTCGAGGCCCATTTCAGGTGAGTCCCGCTTCCCTTGCTCACTTGTGCCCTCTCTCTCTAAAAAAAAAAAAAAAAAAAAAAAAAAAAAAGCCACACCATTTTGAATGAAAAAAACTACAGTAATACAAGTTTAAAAGTTTATTTCAGCTTGTTTTAAAATTAGGACCCCTCTTTAGATGGAGAACTTGTGCATGCTACTTTTGCATTGGCTCTAAAACTGTTTTTGTGTTAGGGCTGGGGATGGATGTTAGAGATTTGTCTTAGGACATAGATTGATGCAATGTGGCTGTGAAGTTGACCAATGACTCAGTTTTCCATCACAATGTCTATCCCTCCCAGCTCTCCAGTCTACCATTAGGGTTATATGTCTCTGAGAACTGAAAATTTGGGGAACGTTTAGAGTTTAATTCTATTCTTCCCAGTTTTACTGAGATATGATATACAAATAAAAATTGTATATATTCAAGGCGTACAATTTGGTATTTTGATAGAAGTATACTTTGTGTAATGATTACCACAACCAAGCTAATTAACATATCTATCACTTCACATAGTTACAGTTTTTTGTTTTTGTTTTTGTCTTTGTTTTTTTTTTTTTTTGTGGTAAGAAGACCAAAGATCTACTCACTTAGCAAAAGTCAACTACAGAATACGTTATTATTATCTGTAGTCATCATGCTTTACATTAGCCTCTAGAACTCTTACTTGATTTTTTAATTTAAAAAATTAAAATTTTATTTTATTATTTTATTTTATTCTATATTTTTTATTTTATTTTATTTTATTTTATTTTATTTTATTTTATTTTATATATGAGAACTTACTTTATTACAGAGTTAGTGCCCTTTGGTCAACATCTCTCTATTTCCCCCATTCCCCTGGCCTTTGGCAACTATTCTTCTACTCTCTGTTTATCTAAGTTCAACATTTTATATTTCTTATCTAAGTAATATTATCCAATACCTATCTTTCTGTGTCTGGCTTATTCATTTAGTATCACATTTTATTTATCTAGTCATCCATTGCCTATTTCCATATCTTGGCTATTGCGATTAATGCTTCCATAAACACAGGAGGGCAGGGATCTTTTTGAGATCCTGATTTCATTTCCTTTGGATATAAACCCAGAAGTGGTATCGGTGGATCATATGGTAGTTGCATTTTTAATTTATTGAGGAAATTCTCTTCTGTTTCCCAGAGTGGCATTTCCTTTTTTTCCCAACAGTGTTCTCTTTTCCCTACATCCTCACCAATGCTTGTTATCTTTTCCTTTTGACCATAATCATTCTAACAGGTGTCAGGCGGATAGGTTTTGATTCATATTTCCCTGATTAATGATGTTGAACACCTTTTCATATACCTGTTGGCCATCTGTCAGTCTTCTTTTGAGAAATGTCTATTTGATTCCTTTACAATTTTTAATTGGGTTATTTGCTTTTATGTTATTGAGTTCCTTACATATTTTGAAATGCACCTATCATTAGATATATGGTTTGAAAATATTTTCTCCTATTCTGTAGTTTGCCTTTTAATTTAATTTATTTCTTTTGCTACACAGTAACTTATTGGTTTTATATAATCTCATTTGTTAATTTTTGCTTTCATTACCTGTGTATTTGGTGTCATATTCAAAAAGAAAATTTTCATCAATACCAATGTCAAGAAGCCTATTTCCTATATTTTCTTCTAAGAGTTTTACTGTCTCAGGTCTAATATTTAAGTCTCGATTCATTTGCGTTGATTTTTGTGTATGGTGAAAGATAAGGGTCCAGTTTCATTTTTTTGTACGTGAATATCCTGTTTCCCCAGCACCTTTATTAAAAAGACTATCTTTTCCTCAATGTGCATTCTTGGCACTCTTGTCAAAGATTAATTAAACATATATATGTGGGTTTATTTCTGGACTATTTTCCTCCAATAGCCTATGAGTCTATTTTTATGGCAGTCCCATATTGTGTTGATTACTATAGCTTCTTAGTATTGTTTAAAATCAGGAAGCGTGGTGCCTCTAGCTTTATTGTTCTTTCTCAAAATGGGCCATTTCAGGGTCATTTCAGGGTCTTTGGGGTTCCTTACAAACTTGTAGGATTCTTTTTCTATTTCCGTGAAAAATGCCATCGGATTTTGATAAGGATTGCATTAAATCTGTACATCATTTTGGGTAGTATGAACATTTTAACAATATTTACTCTTCCGATCCAGAAGCATGGACTATCTTTTCATTTGTTTGTATCTTCTTCAATTTATTTATTCACTGTCTTATAGTTTTCAGTGTACAGATCTTTTACCTCCATGGTTTACTTTATTCTTCAGTATTTTATTCTTTCTGATGATATTGTAAATGGGATTGTTTTCCTAACTTCTCTTTCTGATAGTTCATTGATAATGTATAAAAAGAATGGATTTTTGTCTTTTGATTTTACGTTCTCCAACTTCACTAAATTTGCTTGTTAAGCTCAAGCTATTTTTTGGTAGTTTTTAGGAGTTTCTGTAGAAGATTGTGTCATCTGTGAACAATTTTTCTTCTTCCTTTCCAATTGGGATGACTTTTATTTGTTTTTCTTGCCTAATTCCTCCAGCTAGATTGCCAGTAAGTACTGTGTCGAATAGATGCAGCATCCTTGTCTGGTTCCTGATCTTAGAGAAAAACTTTCAGTTTGCCACTGTTGAGTATGATGCTAGCCATTGATTTGCATGGGCAAATATGGCCTTTAGTATGTTAGGTACATTTTTGCTATACTAATTTGTTGAGAGTTTTTATCACAAAGTGATGTTGAATTTTGTCAAATGCATTTTCTGCATCTACAGAGATGATCATATCATTTTGTTTTCCTTTGATTAATGTGGTGAGTCAAGTTTATTGATCTGAAAATGTTGAATAATCCTTACATCCCAGGGATAAATCTTATATGATCATGTGGTGTGAACATTTTAATGATCTCTTGATTTTGGTTTGTTAGTATTATATTGAAAATTTTGGTATCTTTGTTTATCATGGATATTGGTCTGTAATTTTCTTTACTGACAGTCCCTTTCTCTAGCTTTGGCATCACGGTAATTCTGAACGACTAACATGAGTTTGGAAATGTTCATTCTTCTTTGATTTTTTGGAAGAGTTTGAGAAGTATTGACATTAATTATTATTGAAGTGTTTGGTAGCACTAATCAGTGAAACTATGTGGTCCTATACTTTTGTTTTGGGGGAGGTTTTTCATTAGTAACTCAACTTCCTTACTCATTAGTGATCTGGTTTTTTTTTAATTCCTTCATGATTTGGTCTTGATAAGTTGTATGTTGGAATTCATCCATTGCTTCTAAGTCATCCAATTTATTAGTGCATAATTGTTCCTGGTAGTCTCTTTTGATCTTGTGTAATTTTGTAATAAAAGCTGTAATGTCATTTCCAGTCCCTGGAACAGTGATAAAATAATTTGCTGTTGTTTAAACCATGCAACCTGTATGTATGATATTATTACAGCCTAAGTATGTTAATACAATTCTATGGGATGTTTTGCTGGATATAGATTTCTAGGTGGAAGGCTTTTAGTTATTTTTTTTCTTCATCACTTTAAACATGTCTTGCTGTTTATTGGCCTCTATAGTTTTATAGTTTCTGATAAAGAATCAGCAGTCATCCACCCTCTGGGCAAGCGTGTAATGCAACAATATATAATAAGACATATTTTCAATTACACTAAAGGTAAGAATTGTGTCTAGTTCATTTTTCTTAAATCACAGGTCATACTTACAGACAGATAAGAAAAATAAATATACATAAACAAGACAATTTATATGAGTGAGAGGTATGCTTTACTGGAAAGTGCTGATGAGATACAGTTTGTATGGGACCAGGCCACTGTTGTAACTGTCTTTGAAATGAACGGGACAACCATGTTAAATGTTGAGTTGTGGTTTGTTTGTTTTTTTTTTTTTTTGTCATCGAACAGGCCTGTTATGTTTCTGGCAGAGGTCACTGTCAAGTAAATACTGTGTCAAACAGAAAATCTAGGAAGCATGCCTGTTGATAAAGAGCAGATACTCTCTTACTGGCTCTGTGCACTACTTGACCTGCTAACTTCAGGTAACCCTCTTGCTGACAGGCCTGAAGGGGAACCATATGGCAACGCACACACCAAAGTGTCAATGGCCTCACTATCGAACACCTGGGCGATGAAATTCTAAGCTTTACAATTTGGTTCACGGGGTCTCTGTTTACGACAGTGCTCCATGTTCTGACAGCGTCTCTCCATTTGTAGGTTACGTAAAGATGGCGGTGACAAACAAGGAAAGGTATCAAGAGTCAGAAGGACTAAACTGGTGATCAAGCACTACCACCCGCCAGCTGTGTGGCTTCGGAAAGGTTACCGCAATGCTTTTATCCATAGTTCTCGCAACTGCAAAATGGGGACAACACATGTCTCATAGGGCTGGGGTTTAAGTGAACTATTCTATATGCACATGCTTTATTGAAAGGAAGCAAGGTAACAAGCATTTTCTTGTTCGATATCCCAAAGTTCTTGCCCCTGTAGTGTTGCAGGTAATATGTTAGCAGAGCTTTCAAAAAGTCAGTCTGAAATATAATTGCCTACTTTAATAAATAGCAATTTTGTAATAATTTTCCCCTTTGCTTCTGAATGCTCATCTTGATGGCTTTGCCTGCTTTTTAATTGTGTGCATGTCTATTAAGGTGAGGGAAGAACATTTTTCTTTTGAAAATAAAGAAACTCAGTTCTTTCCAAGCTATTCAGCAGTTTAAAAATCCATTTAAATATTCGCTAAGCAAAATAAGAAGAATCAACCGCTCACAATGCTTCATTAAGGTACTACAGAATCAAGCTGACAGAACCACAGTTGGTTTATAGCCATTTTTGCACTAAGGTTTTAACACAAGTTTTAGATTATAAGGAGCAGCCAAGTTGTCAGCATAGGGAAGTATTTACTCATTAACATTTCTCACAGAAAATTTGGGTTATTTATCTATAAGACACAGAATATGAACTACTTGGTTTACTGCTAAACTTATCATAAAGCCCTAAGGTATAATAATTCCACAGACTTGAAAGAGTTGAAGTTATAAGTTCATCTTCTTAAATTACTATACTTATGAAGTGTGGTGTATGGTTAAATTTCACTATGATTAGACTTAAAATTTCAATTTTGCCAGTCCTAGGTAAGACAACTTAAAAAAGTAGTAATTTAATCATTTGTAAATTATTTTTTTTAAAGATAAAGTAAGGTCCTTGGTAGTTGATAATAATAACTTTTTGTTACACTCTAGAAATAGAAACATAAATGTTCCATCAAATAATGCATTTTATACTCACTAAAGACAGGGATATATGTTTTATTTAAGTAAACTTTTACAAGCAATCAAAGACAAAAATTTCCTAAAAATGAAAGCATAATTACGATTGCTGTATATTACGTCCAAGTTTTCTGAGAAAAGGAAAAATGAAATGTCAAGTATAAGACTTGATATATGCTATTTTAATATTAAAGAAAAGAGAAATACAAAGACAAATGTCAAAAATACTCTAGATTTTCAGATTGGGTTTATAAAAGGATCAAACTTGTTTGTAAAATTCCTTATTAATATCCGTCTTGTTCAATAATATGTCTGAGGGGACAGGACAATCTGATGTTGAATAATTAAATCATTCTAGGACTATTTGTATTAAGAATTTTACTGATTTTGTCCACTGAATGTTCACGGAATGCTTGTGTTCCTTGTGCTGAAGAGAGGTTATGGAGACACAGTTCCAAAGGGTTTGAATTAGAACTAATCCAGGGGCTACCATTGGGACAAAAAGTTATCTGGGACATTAGGAGAAGAGTCATTATCATGAATAAATTATCTCCGATCTGTGTATCAAGTTCAATCAATTCCTGTGATGAAACAGATGGTTTTCCCAACTTGCCACACTGTCCTCCCTTTTGTTATTTCATTTCAGCTCCAAGAATGCATTTGATTTGTGGAGAATCTAGTAGCAAAGACATTTACACAAAATTGTTTCCAGTACCTTAGTTGCTAAAAGCCTGATCAGAACCATTTGCTAAGGAAGAAAAGAATCTTCAAGGAACCAGTAATCTTGGTTTTGCTCCAACTCTCCAACGTCTCTGGACTGTGTAAAACATTGAAAAGAAGCAAGCAAAAAAAAAAAAAAAAAAAATAGAGAGAGAGAGAGAGAGAAGAAAAAAGAAAAAAAAGAAAAAAGAAAAAAAAGACAACTGTAGATCGCAGTTCTACAACACACTTCAGATTCCACTTCAACTTTGATCTCAAAAATCTGAAGGGGAAATTTTCTTCTGTTCCATACTTTTTCCTGAACGTAAATATTATCATACCAAGATTAAAAACAGAGAATTTTAGGCTCTTGTCCTAAAACTATTGTTTGTATATACGGAGCTGAGTATAATTTTAAAATTCATAATGTAAAAATGAATAAATAAATAAATAAAATGTATAATATAGTCCCCGCTATGGCTCAACTAATTAAAAAAGTCAATTTATAAAACATTTTGAGTGAGCATCAGGGTGCCTGGGTGGCTTAGTCTGTTAAGCGTCCAACTCTTGATTTCAGCTGAGGTCATGATCTCACGGTTCATGAGTTTGAACCCCGTATTGGGCTCTGTGCTGATGGCACAGAGCCTGCTTGGGATTCTCTGTCTCCCTCTCTCTCTGCCCCTCACCCACTCGCATGCACTGTCTCAAAATAAATAAATAAACTTAAAAAAAACATATTGAGCATCTATTCTTTACAAGATGCCGTGATTCAGTTCATGAAGTATGATAACTTTAAAAGAGAAACATTTTTCCCCCCTCAGAAGTATGAATCTATTTCAAGGAGAAGACGAGATATAAACTAGTGCAGAATTAACAAGAATGTAATCGGTAAAACACACAGAGCACAACGTAGGACATGATTGGATTGATAATTACTCTGCAAAAGCAGCCCCCAGACTCCTGAGTATTTCAATCAGATCTGAGTGTTTAACCCTATTTTGCAATCAAAGCAAGTGCCTCAGTTACATTTCCATTTGTAGTAGTCTAAACAAGGAATCCTTGCCTCTTACCCCACGCTGCAATGTCCCTCTCCAGATTTGAACTCAATCTCTCAAAAGAGAAGGAAAAGCCCCTCTCTTTATACCCATACCATTCTGTCCTTTTGAGCTCTAAATCTGCAATCAGTGAGCTTCGTTAAATGCTTAGTCTCTTTCCTGATTGTTCCCTTCACATGTGTGTTTTTATTGAAACTGAACTGTCTCCCGAGGAAACTGCTTCTCTTTAAATGGAACCAAAGCTGTTTTTCTTTTCTTGCTCTTACCATGTTCCTCTGGGCCAGTACGGGAAGTGGACATCCTCCTCGCTCTACATTGGGTTTCCAAACATAACAACCTCTTCCTTCTCCAAACACCTTGCTCATCTGAAGCACATACTGTCAGGTTGTATCACCCACTCCGTCCCCTCCTTGCTTTGTCTATCAGTCTCTTGTCAAGCTCTCCATTCAGAGTTTTAGCTGTAATCCATTCACCTACCACTTTGTTATCATTTGTCAGTTCCCACCTGTCTTCATTTCTTGCACTGTCTAGCAGACTTGATAATCCATGAGAATATGATAGTGGCAATAGTTAATGTTTATGGAGAACTTTCTGAGTGTCAGGCACACTGTTCGAAGTGTTTTATGTACTTGACATTTAACTCACCACAACCTTATAAGATAAGGTCTGTTATTATTCCATTTCCCATAGAAGGTAACCCAAGGTTATTAATGAATTAATGCACATATGTGTGTATGTCCATACGTATGAACGTATTTTTGCAAATGATCCTCGTTTCCCTTACCTGCCTCCTTCTCACCATCGTTCTACACGTGCAGAACCTTGACATGGGAGTAATCCAGCCATGTGTATCCTTAATGCACCCACACAGGTGAACACTGCGGGAATGAATAACACAACTATGCAGACTGATTTCACTGTCCGTTCATTTTCTCAAGTGGGCTATCAAGACTGATGACAAGCCTATTCTGTTTTTCTTCAGGGCTCGCTTCCCACTCTGCAAGATAACTATTTCATCTCCCACACCTCCCTCCCCACACTTCTCTCTCACCTAATTCCTTCACTTCAAACATCATTTAGAAGTACGATGCCATTCAGAAACTCCCTTCTTTCCATTCACATAAATCTGTGAAGATCCCTGTCCCTGAGGCCTCTCCTGGCAATGATGGACCCTTGATTCTTTGAATCACAAGCTGGACTCTGCACTTCTCAGTTCATCCCAGCCCCTGGCAGCTTATCAGAGATTTTACCGCCTTCTCCTTCTGGAATCATTGACATTTCATTGAAATACCATAAACTGTATGCCACACTGTTATTTCATGTACACTTACTTTATTTTCTCTAGTTGTGGCAAAACATACATAAGTTTTACCATTTTAACCATTATTAAATGTACAGTTCAATGGCATTCAGTACATTCATACTGTTTTGCAACCATCACCAGCATCCACATTTGGAATGCCTTCATCTTTCCGTCTGGCTCAGTCGGTTAAGCTCCAGCTCTTGATTTCGGCTCAGGTCATGATCTCACGCTTCACGAGATCAAGCCCCAGGTTGGGCTCTGTGCTGACAGCACAGAGGCTGCTTGGGATTTTCTCTCTCCCTCTTTCTCTGCCCTTCCCTCCTCCCCCTTCTCAAAAATAAATAAACTTAAAAAAAAAAAAACTACTTTCATCTTTCCAAATTGAAACAATACTTCCTCATTCTTCCCTCCTCACTGGGCCTGGACACCACCATTCTACCTTGTCTTTGTGGATTTGATTATCTAAATCCCTCATTTAAGTGAAATCATGCAATGTTTGTCCTTTTGTGACTGGATTGTTTCATTTGGCATAACGTCTTCTAGGTTCACCCACGCCATAGCACGGGGCAGAACGTCCTTTCTCTTTAAAGGCTGAATAATATTTCCCTGCAAGTATGGCCCACGTTTTGTTTCTCATTCATTTTTCATGGACCCCTGGGTTGACTCCACCTTGGGTTACGATAAATAATGCCGCGACGAACATGGGTGTGCAAATACCTATGCAAGTCTCTGTTTTAAAATCTTTTGGGGACAGACCCAGAAATTGAATTGCTGGCTCATATAGTAATTCTGTGTTTAATTTTTTGAGGAACCTCCACACCGCTTTCCATAGCAGCTCCACCATCTTACACAGCATTCTAATTTCCCCACATCCTTGCCAACCTTTGCTATTTTCTTCTTTTTTAAGTAATTGCCTGTGTGTACCTCTTTTAATGTGTATTTATTTATTTGGAGAGAGAAAGAGAAAGAGAGAGAGCGAGTGCAAGCAGGGGGAGGGGCAGGGAGAGGACAGACAGGGAATCCCAAGCAGACTCCACACTGTCAGCACGGGGCCCGCCCGACTAGGGGCTCGATCTCACAAACCCGTGACATCATGACTTGAGCTGAAATTAAGAGTCGGATGCTTCGCTGGCTGAGCCACCCAGGGGCCCCTGTATGTACATTTTTTAAAAGAAGAAATATATATACTCTATGACAGGAAATCTATTTAGAAAATCCCCAAATGCTGAGACGTCAAAGGATTCCATCTTCAAGGTACGAGTAGGTGAGGACAAAAGGCCACTAGGTAGAGAAGCACAGAAATGGAATGACGCAATCTCCACTGTGACACAGAATGGAAAGAAGGGGACAAACAGGAGAAGAAAACACCAGCCTCAGAAATGAACACAAGTGAGTCCTCAAGTAGGT
Organism: Panthera uncia; assembly: GCF_023721935.1. Classification (NCBI taxonomy): domain Eukaryota; kingdom Metazoa; phylum Chordata; class Mammalia; order Carnivora; family Felidae; genus Panthera; species Panthera uncia. The sequence continues at coordinate 110,056,361 of NC_064809.1, read as the reverse complement.
TAACCAGTCTGAATTCAAGCTGCCGGTGAGAATTCAAAGACCAAAGTGGAAAATTTAACCTAAAGAAGATCTTGGTGAAAATTGCCTCAAGATGATTTGTAGATGCTAACACAAATCCTTTCGGCTTTAATCAATGGATTATAAGGCATCCCGATCTCAAAATTATTAAAATGTGAAAAACCCGTATTTTAGAATTAAAGATGTGTGGGACTTATATTTAGATTATAGTGGAATTTATATTTATACGAAAATCATTCCCAATTAACACAAAAACATATTGAATGCCCTTCACCTTAAAAAAAATAATACACCTGAATCTCTGTTTCCCTCAGTTACCAATTTTTTTTTCATCGTTTCTGTTGATACATTTTCTCAGAAGTAAAATTGACAAGTCTGTATTCACTTTTTCCATTACCATTCATTCTGTTCTTTCATCTTGTTTTCTTTCTTGTTTTTCAATGTTTATTTATTTTTGAGGGGAGGGAGGGGCAGAGAGAGGGGGAAAGAGAATCCCAAGCAGGCTCTGCACTGTCAGCGTGGGGTGCGGGCTCACACACCGTGAGATCATGACCTGAGCCAAAGTCAGACGCTCAACGAACCGAGCTACCCATGTGCCCCTATCTTTTTCTTTTTAATTTGTTAACTTAAGAATTTGTTGTGGACAACTATCCGTATCAATACCTTTAAGTCTACCAATGTTTTTACTGGCTGCCCAATATTTTACAACATAGATGAGCACTCCTATTAGCGACAGAAACTTAAGTCATTTTGAATTTTCATGATTTCAATGCTGCCAAGGATAAATTCCTAGAAGTAGAATTGCTGGCTCTAAAGAGTATATGCATTTTACATTTGACAGACATCAGTAAATGGCCTACCAAAAAAAAAGAAAAGAAACTTCCATGATTTACTCTCTGAACAAAAGTTCAATAGACTAAGACTACTCATCTCCCACATCACTAACATGGCTCTTGCTAAGATCCCAATTCTGCAACTTGCCAAACCCACAACACTATTTTATTCTCCTTTGACTGAATACCTCTGCCAGCCTTACTACAACTGATTGCTTCTTTCCTGCTGAAATAGGTGGGGGCTAGATTTCTAACAAAGTATATGGAAAAAACCCAGAAGAAGTGTTCCCAGAATTCCCCTTAAGCTCTCCAGGACTTGGTTTCATGGCCACTTTAGCTGCAAGAAAGTCTGGGAAATTAGATAACAAGATTTCTGTGTTGGTTAAGATGAATCATAATTCATATCTTTCTATATCTTTACTTAAATGAGTGTTAAACACTCAATTAAAGATAATTGAAATAATTTTACCAAGCAGTGGCTCTCGATGAGGGGTCACTGTTATAATATGAACAAAGGAGGGGTGCCCGGGTGGCTCAGTCGGTGAAGCATCCGACTTCAGCTCAGGTCATGATCTCACGGTCCGTGAGTTCGAGCCCCGTGTCGGGCTCTGTGCTGACAGCTCGGAGCCTGGAGCCTGCTTCGGATTGTGTGTCTCCCTCTCTGACCCTCCCCCATTCATGCTCTGTCTCTCTCTGTCTCAAAAATAAACATTAAAAAATTTTATTTATAATATGAACAGAGGAAAATTATATAAAATTGCCACATGACATAATAGTGTGCGTGGGTTTCTAAAGGTTGTGCTGATTTGATGTTCAGAGGCCTGGATTTGATCTTAGTTCTAGTAGTAGTTATATATTCTCGAGTATGTCAGTAAGCTTCTCATTTTTTCATGTGTTCAACAAAGCAGACCGTACCCACCGTGAACATTTTTCAGGGATGCTGAAAGAATCAAAATGGATACGGAAGTCACTTCCAAACATGGAAGTATTATATGAATTGGTTTTTATTACAGATGTATTAACTTCTAGGCACCTGTGTGGCTCAGTCAGTTGAGTGCTCACTCTCGATCTCGCAGTCGTGGGATTGAGCCCCATTTCTCACTCTGTGCTGGTAACACAGAGCTTGCTTAGGATTTTCTCTCTCTCTCTCTCTCTCTCTGCCCCTCCCCTGCTCCCTCTTTCTCTCAAAATAAATGAATAAACTTAAAAAAATACTAAATATGTTAACTTCTATTTTGTTCATGGAGAACACAAGTATTGCAAATAAGCAAAGAAATAGTGTCTTTCTAGTGTACTCATTTCCTCAAATCTGGATTTCCTCTGAAATAAAGAAGCTACATTTTACTTATTTATTTATTTTAATGTTTTATTTATTTTTGACACAGAGACAGAGCATGAGCAGGGGAGGGGCAGAGAGAGAGCGAGACACAGAATCTGAAGCAGGCTCCGGGCTCTGAGCTGTCAGCACAGAGCCTGACGCCGGGCTTGAACTCACGGACCGCGAGGTCATGACCTGAGCCGAAGTCTGCCGCTCAACCGACTGAGCCACCTAGGGGCCCCACAAAGCTACGTTTTAATTTGTTCTTTCTAAACCTGTCATTCTTAGCCCCTATATGTGCCTTTGCCTTTTCCTCTACATGGTTTAAGTAAGAAACAAGAAAAAAAAATACAGATAGGGGTCTTTAACCTCCTATTTATTTATATTTTATTGGGGCAGAAAAGCTCCCTGAGTCCTAAAAAAAAATGACTGATTTGGGGTTACAGAGTAAGAAGAAAGCTCCAAGATTATTCCTGGCACCAGCAACAAGCCAGAAAAGGAGAAACGCAGGAGAACTGATAAGAGAGTGTAGCCTGCCTCCTGCATCCTTCACGATGAATAAATGGCGATTGTAGGCAGCCAGGACCTACTGCGAGCTGCCTTAGGAGGCTTACATAAGCAGAAGTCCAGACCTTCCATGCAACCACACTCCCAATTTTAGACTTTTGCGCTAACCGCTCTTTGCATCAGCAGACATCTACTATGTTTTTGTGTGTGCTGAACAGTTTTCTATTATAAAAGAGTTGCTAGAATACTTTAAAAGGTCACTTTCAGAGGCGCCTGGATGGCCCATTCAGTTAAGCCTCCAACTTTGGCTCAGGTCATGATCTCCTGGGCTCCTGAGTTCAAGCCCTGCTTTGGGCTCTGTGCTGACAACTCAGAGGCTGGAGCCTGCTTCAGATTCTTTGTCTCTGTCTCTCTCTGCTCCTCCTCCACTCCTCCTCTGTCTGTCTCTTTCTCTCTCTCTCTCTCTCTCTGTCTCAAAATAAATAAATATTTTTAAATCCCATAAAATAAGAAAAGAAAAAGAAAAAAGAAAAGGTCACTTTCATGGTGAGGATTGAGAGGGGGAAATGAAAGGAGTCTCGGTCATCGGTGAAAACCTCAACAAGTATGCAGAGAAAGTAGGGCGAGTACAGACAGCTTATTTACTGGGTTCAGAACCTGTCAACAGGAACTAAGAGGAAGGTCAAACAGGAGACTTTGAAACAAATCCTTTCCGCTGCAGGATGTTGAAAACTGCTGATAAAAAGCAAAGGGGTTCCAGTGATGATGGTGTCTGTTGGACGATCACTAGTGAGACTAGACCCTGGGGCTGAAGAAAATGGGCGAAGAAATCAACTTTCATCTAAACAAAGAATCAGCCCTACCTACTTGGTGACTCTGTTTCACGCAAATTCACAAGGTAGACAAAAATGAGCTTCAGTGGACCAGTCTTTTCACCCTTCTAGACAGGCATGAGAAGCTGTTGATATGTTAGTGCTGGAAGATCATTATTTACAATTTGGAGAAAGATGGCTACCATATAGGTAAATATCTTCCCCACTGATGATACTGTAAGCTATATACCTCTTGACAGCTTTACCCAAGCCCATAGATACTACTTGGGACCGTGGCCACTCAGATCCATGTATTTCATACCCATAGCTGATATTTTTTTTTAATTTTTTTAACTTTTATTTATTTTTGAGACAGAGGGAGACAGAGCATGAATGGGGGAGGGTCAGAGAGAGGGAGACACAGAATCTGAAACAGGCTCCAGGCTCTGAGCTGTAAGCACAGAGCCCGACGCGGGGCTCGAACTCACGGACCATAAGATCATGACCTGAGCCGAAGTCGGCCGCTTAACCGACTGAGCCACCCAGGTGCCCCCCCATAGCTGATATTTTATGTCACTCATTGAGTTGATTCCCACCCTTCCCATCCCATCTGCCCTACCCATAAGAATATGGGCCCCATGATTCAATCACCCCTGCGAACACTGTATATTGCAGAATCCACTTGCCGTCATCACAGTTAGCATCTGCTAAACATGTTGCTAAGATCCAAGCATACTAATAACAATCTTGATAAGTCTGCGAAGGCAGGGTTAAGGCCTATCTTGTTAAGCACATTGTTCCCTCCTTCAACAATTTAGGTGCTCAACGAATGATGGAGTAAATGCACCAGACTGACAGCAAACATGAAGCATTTCAGCTGACATATTGGTAGAAGTGATGAACTCGATATAATTTGTGTAATACACACATCAGGAACAGTCTTGCTTAAATGGGATTGTATGTTCTAATCAGAGAACACAACTGACAAGGAAAACATTGTTTCAGTGGGGAAATGTGCCCTTAACAATCGGTCTGCAAATGAGCTTTTAGAGCACAAACCAACTGTTGGGGCCTGAGTGTTTTTAAATTTATTTATTGAGTCATTTTTTTTTCTCCACCTCAAAATTTTTGCCTCACAGGAGGTGTCTTAACATGTTGCTTTGAGCTTTTCCTTTCCTCTTGTTCCTTTTTGCCTTTAAAACTGAATCCTCTGAAAGTCTTGGCCACGTGTCAATGCTGTATTCACAAGGATTAAGGATCAGCAGGGCTGCTGTGCAGCAATTCAGAAATTGAGTACATCCTGCGGATTGGCGGCACATTGCCTGCTATTGTGTGCGGGGCACCGGTGTTCCAGTAAAGTCATGTTAAATTTAGCAGCTGTCTTGCTTGTATTTGTCACTTGGGGATGGGGTGGAGGTGGTTGGCTGTAATCTAGATTCATTTGTGAGTTTTACTTGAAAGTTAACTTTAAAGGATTTACCTAACGGGAACAGATTTCACATATTCTAATTTTCTATAAATTGTAACAACTTTGTAATGAAAACATGTAGACACACCCGCAAACGCATGCACCACATGCATGTAACCACACAACTTGTATTCTTTATAGTTAACGTCTCCCTTGTTGAGAATTTTCTATTTCATTCTACATAAACGCTCAGGCCACTCAAAGGTAACCCGTGGAGACCATTAGTCTAGTTATTTTTGTTCCTAGTCTGGGTATATTTATAACACAGATATGTATCATTTTGGAAGGAAGTGGGAGAAGGTAACAAAGGAGTTAACAGTGAATCATGTGTTGTGATGACATGCAGAGGGGTTTTGTTTTGCTTTTTCCTAATAGGCATTCATTGTCTGGATGGGTAAGGACAGCTAAACTCATTTATTTTATATTCTCTCCTCATCCCATTCCCATCCATAGTCTAATTAAGCTAACTATGATAGAATCAAGGAAACTTGAAGATGGAAGGAGCCTTAGAAATCATCTAGATCAAGCACTATTTTACAACAAAGAAAACCCGAGGTACAAAGAAAGGAGGAACAATTTAGAATAAGACAATGGTGGCATAAATGAGACCAGGACAATTGACTTCTGGTCTAGTGTTTATTTTACTGCTTTATAATTAATTTCTCATTATGCTCATAGGTATAATAAAAAGCCTTTGTCTATATCTAGCTCTGAGACTTGAGCCTTTATATTCTTGAAACCTACAGATGCATAGGGGATATTTCCATTTTGGAATTATAAAATAAAATAAAATAAAATAAAATAATATAATATAATATAACATAATATAATATAATATAACATAATATAATAGTCCCTTGCCAAGTTTCCAAAGACATGGAAAAAGATATCAATATATAACATAATCCTCTTAGCCAACCCCTTGGCTTTCAGTCCTATATACAGTGTGAGGAAAGACAAATGCCATGGTAAAGAGGAAGGACAAATCTATAATTGTAACAAACAACCCAAGTATTACACATACATTTTACTTTGTGCACAATATAGTTGAAAAGGTATTTATGAAGCATATCAATTTAGAAACTTTGCTTTAGTCTAATTCTCAGCTCTTTTAATAGGGGACGGTGGCAGTATACAGGAGAACTGAAATAAGAATGACCTTCACCTTCAGGTGTGCAGAGGAATGAATGGGCAAAGCTGGGGGTGATGGAAACAGTGAATGCCCTCCACACACTGACATGTCACAAATATAACTTACCTACTAATAAAAATCATTTAGAATCATAAGCTCCCCTTTTAAAATACATCTGGCCCTAAAGAACTATTTTCTTAGATTGAACACTTCTCTCTTTAGGGTAAAATTTTTAAATCACATAATCCACTTGAAATGAGACAAAATAATTATTATTCCAATAAATGCAATAAGCATGTGCTAATTATGAAGTTCTGGGATCCAAAGAGGAATAAGGCAAATATCTTGTCCTTATGAGAGACATGATTTTCCTGTCCCATCTGTAGTATCTGTAGCACTATTTACTTTGGGTTTTTCTTTGAAGCGATTTTAAATCAACTCAATTTTTTTAAAACTTAGTTTAATTCTAGCCAATAATGCCTTTCAAGTCATGGGTTTCGAGTGCACCTTTCATTTTTTCTATCATATATTAACATTAACTATTTATGTAAAATAGAAAGTTTATGGATGCCTCATCTGGACTTACTCATATACCACAAGTGTTACACAGATAGTGTTTCGGGAAATGTGCTCTTGGAAGCACAAATACTACATGTATGTTTCCTTTATTACATATCCCCATTGAAAGAAACACAATAGGTACAGTAACATCATTTAGGGGCACAAAGAAAACCATGAATTATATACATCAAGTGTAAGATGTAAATTCAGACATTTCTAAATGAAAAAAAATGCATTTTAGAATCAGTGAGATGGGGTGATGGAAAAGTTCATGGGCCAGGTATTAGTAATATCCCCAAAGAAGGAATAAATTGTTTCAAAAGTTAGCATTTCAATTTTAAGGAAAAGTAGAAAGAAGAAAAAAAATAAGTTTGAAATGGGAAATATGTAAGGCAGGGAAATCCTAGATGTATATTACCCTGGGGAATTTAAAAAGATGGGGTGCCTGGGTGACTCAGTTGGTTAAGAGCCAGACTCTTGATCTCAGCTCAGGTCTTGATTTCAGGGTCGTGAGTTCAAGCTCCATGTTGAGCCCTGCACTGGGTGTGAAGCCTACAAACAAACAAACAAAAAGGCAAGAGAGAAGACGGAGAGTACTAGGTATAGGTAAGAATGTTCCAGAATGTTGGGAAGTTGAAAAGGAAGTTTTATACTGGACCTTGTAAGCTTGGATCCAAGAGCCAGTGATGAAATCATTCACTGAGTCACTACTGATATTAGCCCTTTAGAATTGCTTAAGTTTGTCCATAATTTACCCAACTGGGCATTTGCGGGGCTCCAGCTACATTTTTAGCAAAGGGAAAAAAAGAAATTCTTGCTTTCAAAATGGATTTTTGCTTTTTATTATGGCTGATTTCTTTCTTCCCCCTCCCCCCATTCACCCCCCAAGGTTAAAGTATTTATGTCAATGGTATCAAAGGTAGGACAGTTAGGTCTAAATACGGTCTCAGATTAGGAAATGTCTGAGGAAAAATAGTCTAGGTATCACCCACCATCCTTAAGATTCTATAGCTGAGTCAAACCCTTGTCTAAATTACCGTATCACACATAGAAAGTCTTTGTTGTTGTTTTTTGTTGTTTTGTTCTGTTTGTTTTTGAATTTTAAGATTTTCCACCAAAAAAGCAATTTGGATGGTGAAAAAAAGAAATATTCACAGTATTTCCCCTAGCTGAAAATACTGGTAGTCTGTCTGTAAGCTAGCAAACATTGGAAAAATCAACCAGCTTTAAATGTATTTTTTGGTAGAAATCAAATACATCTAAATAAATCAGAAGTTGAAAGATTATAGCTATGGAGTCTTATCATAGTCTTAAAATTGAGTCAAGCCATCATTATTATAAGCTCCAAAGTCCAATAAATTTAGGCAAAGTTCTAATTAATTTTACAGAATGTCAATTTGGAATCATCCTTACTTCCATTTAGAAAAATATTAGCAATTGTTTTGAAAGGAAAATGCGATATGCTGAAATTCAATAATCATATGGGTTATGATACTGAAATATATACCATTCTGACTTTCAAAGACTGTATGGCCTGCTTTTCATTCATGTTACTCTAAGAAAATGTTAATTACATGGTTTGTGAAGACATTTAAAAAGATGTGCTCATCTGACACTTGCCATAGGTGGCAGCAGTAAAGTGTTGTTTGTTAATCTGGGCTACCTTTCCATGCTATGATGCATATTCTTCCAGCTGAGGTAGGACTTGACTGGTTGCAAAAAGTCATAAAAGAGATAGAATTGGAATCACAGAACATAAATATGAAATACCAAGTGAATTGTAATAATTTGAAACTTTCTCTTATAAAAAATAATTTAAAATAATTTTAACAAAGTCAATATGATGAACTATAGGAAGAAAATCATTTAAGAGAAGTTTATTTAATAACTTTTAATCAATTTTTTTCTCTACCTCCAGCCTAAATCTAAGGCTGGAGTCCTTGGGTTATGAAAGAGATCATTAAAAGAACATTGGGATTTCAACTACCTCAGGATTAAACATAAAATATCAAGTAAATAGGGGCACCTGGGTGGCTCGGTTGTTAAGTGCTGGACTTTGGCTCAGGTCATGATCTCACAGTTCTTGAGTTCAAGCCCCGCATCAGGATAGCTGCTGTCAGTGTGGAGCGTGCTTTGAATCTGCTGTCTGCCTCTCTCTCTGGCAAAAATGTCCTTTCATTATTCTTTGGTCAACTTGGCCTGCACCTTTATCATGCAACAGAAATAAGTCATCTTGGCCTCAGATTTAGGAAAATAACATTGATTTTGTACATTTCACAGTCACAAGAAGACTCCCCTTCTCCCTGATGCGTCCCTGTTCACTAATGCATTTTTTTGGTTTGTTTGTAATCTGTTTTCCTCTTCCTCACTTGTGGCATGGAATAATGCATTATATTTCTAACATGTGTTTACAATATTGTGACTGATTTTCACTCATATGCAAAAGGCAATATAAATGGAGATAAATAGAGCTGGGAAGCAGTAAGATTTGAAAGCATATAGTCACAAGAATTTGTATGCAAGTCTGTTTCATTTATCCCCATCAATTTTCAGTGCAAATAAGAACGTGCAACCCAGTTAACTATACCATGAATATTCATGCTGAATTGTCTGTATTTAGAATCTCAAGAACCATGAGCATATTTTCACATAATGTTGCATTACATATGTTTGTCTATATAATTTTGTTGCTCTTTGAATGCAAATAAAATAAATAAATGACCATATTACCAGACTGGCAAGATGGGAAGAATAATGGGGCTTTACAGAAGGTCTATAGTTGTCAAACCTGGATGATGATCGGAATCACGCTCAAAGCCATTAAAAATGAGAACTCCCACTTGTACCCAGTGGGGAATAACTACAGGACAGTGATTTTTCTGCCACTGCCATCTCTGCCCAACATGCATAAAAGAGCCCCCAGATCCTGAGAAGGTATACAAGGCTCTCTTTTCCCTATCAGCAAAACTGCTTTCAGGTCACCAGAATCTCATCATCCTTGTTGAATTTACCTTGACTGGTAAGTCACAGTGTCAGAATAGGATTGTCCCAACAGGTTGTACACACTAAGCAGGTGAAGAGCACGCATGCAGTCATGAAGAACTCCTGTCTGATAGACACATGGTGCTAATGTCTGAGCAACTCTATATATTTTATATTGGGAGAAAAAGGCCTAACTTTGTTTAATATGCACTATACGCATTTTCACTCCATCTAGTAAGATCCTCTAATTAGCCTCATTAATATGTTAAATGTTTCAAGTTCCTGAGAAAAATAACAGTCCAGGGATATTCGACAGAAAAGAATATAGATTAAGTATGAGGATGCTTGGAAATCAGGGATATGGAAATCATAATATGATTCAACTGAATGGAAGGAAGCACTGTGATAAGTGAAAAGAATCAGATGCAAAAGGTGTCATTCTTCATTTATGTAACAGCTAGAAAAAGTAAAATACTGTGACTAAAACCAGATAAGTAGTTTCCAGGGACTGTGGTAGAAGCAGAGGATTGACAACCAAGGACCATGAGAGGAGTTTTTGAGGGGTGAGGGAAATATTCTGTGTCTTGACTGTTGTTGTGGTTAGATGATTATACATATTTGTCAAAACTAACTGGAAGGCACACCAAAAGTGGTGAATATTGGTAAATTTTCAATGTATGTAAAATCTATCTCAGTAAACCTGACTTGAAAAACAAAACGAGTGACTCAGAGAGGAAAAAAAAAAGTGAATCAATATGGAACAAAGTTCATAACAGACACAATTTTAAATTTGTCTACTGTTACCCAATGCATTCAAAAAGGTGACCAGCAAGAATATAAAGCTATCGTGGGAATTGGAGGTGATTCCAGTGTGCATTATAGTTTAATAGCTAGTCTAGTTCTGAATAGAAATTTCCTCTGAAGACTGTGGTGAGAATATAGAGTTGTTAGATTTTATTCTAGAACAACTCATGGATACCTATGGAACACAATGGCTCCTATTCCTGAGGTTCACCCAGTCAGAGCTTCTGTGTCACTGACCTCCTGGCTATTCTATATTAAAATAAAATATAGGGGAGTAGTAACAAAAACAGAGAATCTTGACTAAACATTTTTGGTGTGTTACATATCTGTCATTTCAATTAGAGTTGAGCATTTCTAAATCTAGATTTTTCTTACCTATAAAATTAAGGCACTAAAACCCACCTTGCAGAGTTGTCTAATAAATGGAATAATGCATGTTGAAGCATTTTGTTAGTGGTAATCTGAAAACTGCCCTTACGGAGTCATGGAATCATCCCACTATGTTCCACATTAGTAATAGCCAGATCATTGTGCCAGTTTTTAATACTGTTAAGGTGATGAAAAGAATCTGGTGAATAATAAAAATGAGTCAAGAGATGGAGAAGAGGCTCTATGAAGAAAGGGTAAAGTGGTGGGAGAGAGTTAACCTGAAAGAAAAAAAGTAACTGGAATGGGTTCCATCCCTGTTTTCATATGGAGAATGGAGGTCACCGTCAGTCATCACCAGAGTCCTAAGCTACACAGAGTAGGCACACATTTACAAATTATAGAAAACACATTAGAGTTCAAGCAAGTATCAAATCTTCTTGAATCAAATGACAATGGCATACCAGAATAGCCTTGAAGAGGAAGCTTTACTTTTTTGAAAGTTAGAGAAACCATCAGTAAAATGATTTAGAATCCACATACACTGTGACTGGGTATGCCAGATCACTTGGTGAGGCAGCGTCTCCCTGTCTGCATTGACAGTGAGCACAAATATTATGTTTATTTACTAACGGTAATTACCCAGGGCTGCCTGAGAGCTCAAGGTTGGCCCCATTTTCAAGGTTATGTCTCTGGTCTGGTCTGTGCACTATTTCAATCAGAATCATTCAACTATCTTGTTAAAAATTACAGATATCTGGAAACCGCCATGCCAGCAATATTTAAGTTTCTTTGAGAGTTGGACACAAAATCTAAATTTAATAAGTACCCAAAGTGATTCTGATGCACGACAAAGACTGAAACTGCTATTTTGGACAAATAACCTAAAAATCTGAGTCCCTGCTCTACTTCTATAAAATTCTATGTGTTAAACTTGGGTCATATTTTCCAGATGTTCCCAGAGTTTCCCAGCTCCTACCTGATTTAGTTAGCCTCTATAATATTTCCATTGGTAATTAATATTTTCAACCATCTTTATAAGCAATTATTAACTTCTGCTGATTTGTCCTTTGGAGTTTTAATTGCCCAGTTACAAGGGAGCAACTGTACAATCTTTTCCCCTCATCCCACCAGCTGACACACATCCTCTTTTCTACACATATCACAGCTGATTGGTCTTTCTAAAGGCAGTGGGGAGAAAGGCATTGGTAAAAATAAATATTTAAAAACTGCATGAAAAAATTAGTAAAATACCACCCAAAAAGTGAACCCTAATATAAAATCATGAACTTTTGTTGATAATAATGTATCAGTACACTAACAAGATAATGGGAAGAAGAGAAACCAGGTAGAGAGAAGAGATACAGGTATCCCCTGCTGTTTCTAAACTTTGCATTATGCCAATTTGCTTTTAGGAAAGACCTATGTTAGTGCCTGTTTCCACTAACTGAAAGAAATCTGGAGAGGATTTTAGCTTTTATTTTAAAAAAGTGAAAAATGAAAATAGTATTTCCTGTTCATTTTGCAGTGAGCTTATAGAGACACCATACACCCTGAGTGGTGAGTGTGGCTCTTTCCCTGGGAACAACATTCAGAATCTCAGAATCCAGCCACTATAGGTTTGAACTGTGTCTGTGAGCATCTGTGCTTTATCTCGATTTAGTTTGTCCATCCATTAGCAAGATGTATGCTAAGATATCAGAAAAGCCTAAAAGAGGTTATGTTCTAGATCTGGGAATGCTCAATTTCCCCCCTATACATTAAAGGTAATTGCTTCTTTGCTTTAAACTATTTTGGCTTACAATGTCATAGGAACACTCCACGTTCAGATAGCGGGAGAAATCTGGATATGGTAACTCTATAGTTTGCCCTGTGTCCGCCTTCCCTCTCATATAGACCCAAGAAGAGTTGTTGATTTTTCAGTCCGGGTTTTTCCTTGTTGTTAGGAAAAGTGGCAGCTTCTAAGCTCCTTACATGTGGAGCTGGAAACCAGAAGTCTGAGTTTTATATTTTTGCTAATGTAATTTTAAGACTGATTTGCAAAAATAATTGAAATAAAAAACTAGCAGCCCTATGAGTTTGTGACAAAAATTATGACTCTTACTTTTAGATTTAAATATACTATCTTCTTTAAAATTTTTCTCTGCAGTAAGACACAATTTTTCTGTGATATCAGAAAGCCAAGAATTAAAAAATAAAATTTGGTTGAAATAAATATCTCAGGCTTGAATGAATTTATATTCCTAGAAGAGGAAAAGCATTAAGCCAAAAGGAATGAGACCATCCTCTTCTCTAAAACTTATGAAAAAATAAGGTTTGCTGAGTTTTACTTCTGATTTAATATATTTATGAAAAGGAGACCCATAAAAATGGTGATTGATAGAAGGTATTCTGGAAAGCTGAGCTCTGGTGAGAGATCTGTTGTTGTTATTACATTCTTCCTGTTTTATTGGTGCCTTGAGATCCATTCTATGACATTTAGTCTGACTTTTGCAGAAAGTCTCTCCCTCCACTCTGCATTATACATGTTTTTTGTTTCTCTTTTATATTCTATCATTACACCCACACATAGTGTCTGCTTCTGTTCTAGTCTCCTCCAAATCCCTGCTCTCATGGAGCTTATTTTCTGGTGAGAAAAGACTGACATATAATAAAATCAAAATGGTGAGGGAATCTAGACCACATGTTATAGTCAAACAGTGGTAAGTGCAATGGGATAGAAGCCAAGGAAAAGGGATATGTAGTGTGTGTGAGTGAGTATTCCATTTTGAAAGGAGATGAGTAATGCCTCATTTAAATGTGACATTTCAGAAAAACCTGAAGTGTATGAGGGAGTGAGCCCTGCAGATCTATATGCGGGGAGAGTAGTCTAGACTAGGGGAAGATAGAGTGCAAAGATCTTAAGGCTGTGGTATGATGTTCCAGGAAGAGCTGGAATGGAGCCGGCGAAGGGCAGAATGGTAGGACGTAAATAAGACAGTTAGTAGAGAGGATTTATTGAGGGGCGAAGTCTGCAACAGAGGTTACCAACAGGTAAGGATTACAGCCAAAACTGAAAGCATTGGACATAAAGAAGAAAGAAAATACATGTTACTTGATACATTCTTTTAGATATCAGAAATACTTGTGGGCACATCTTCTTTTCCTGCTAGATCTTATGTTGCTTGAATATAGGTACTTACTTCTGTACATGTTTAATTCCTGTAACCATTAGTATACTTGCTTATATACAGTAAACACTCCATGAAAATTCTTTTGAATAAATGAATGCCTGATTAGATGAACTGAATGAATGAAATGTAAATAAATAAAAACACAAAGAGACCATCGTGAGCAGAGTGGGAGTCTGCTGGCTTGCTTGGTTGAAAATTCCAAGATCAGAGTTGGCCTCTGACATTATGAGAGTACCGGGGCCTCTCCTCCTATCAGTTGTGTTGTCTTCCCTATGTTAGCATGATTTGAGTCTCAATGTAGTAAATGGTCACTGTGAACCGCTCGAGCCAATATAGTTTTAGATTCAATACTACAGAAGAAATGAGAGAGAGAGAGAGAGAAGAAATTGATTCTCCCTTGCATCAATTAAGAGGATCTTGGAGGGGGGGAAGGGGAGTACCTGGGTGGCTCAGTTGGTTAAGCATCCGGCTTCAGCTGAGATCATGATCTCTCAGGTTTGTGAGTTCCAGCTCCACTTTGGGCTCTGTGCTGACAAATCAGAGCTTGGAACCTGCTTCAGACTCTGTGTTTCCCTCTTTCTCTGTCCCTCTCCTTCTCACGCCATCTCTCTCTGTCTCTAAAAATAAATAAACATTGAAAAAATTTTTTTAAAAAAGAGGATCTTGGGCATGATTCATATTGGCCCAAACTGGGTAAACTAATCATGATAGCCAGGGAGAAGGGATATGCTGATTGGCTAGTTGGTCAGTTAGGACCCACTTCTAGAGCTAGTTCCCCAAGAAACTTCCATTCATATTTTATGACAGGAAAGAATAGATCCAAAACAATAAAAGCAGGTGTTTACTAAAAAGTAGAATTATCTTAAACCTGTAGATCTCAGGGGCGCCTGGGTGGCTTGGTCGGTTGAGTGTCCGACTTCGGCTCAGGTCATGATCTCACAGTCCGTGAGTTCGAGCCCCGCGTCGGGCTCTGTGCTGACAGCTCAGAGCCTGGAGCCTGTTTCAGATTCTGTGTCTCCCTCTCTCTGTGACCCTCCCCCGTTCATGCTCTCTCTCTGTCTCAAAAATAAATAAAAACGTTTAAAAAAAAAAATAAACCTGTAGATCTCAATTTTATCTCAATTTTAGATCTCGATTTTATCTCCCATGCAGGACCAGATACTGTAAAATCACAGAGGCCATGCTGGCTTTCCAAAGTAGTTTTAGCATGAATTCTATTTGTATGCCAGGATAGTCTGGTGGTTAATACAAAGTGATAATTATCTTTAATGACATAATAATATGCATAAAGAAAATAGTTTAAAATAATACATGGAATTATTTTTCCCAATGTCAGAAGCAAGTACATAATCTATTAAAGAATGGAGCTAAGATTTGAGTGTAGCTCTAACTCCACTGCATTCATCTGCCCCTTTTATATGATCTGTTTTCTTGGACTTCTGAGTAATGTTTAATTAAAATCTTAATTTATTATTTATACCTTAGAGGATAGATCATGCCCTGTGTTTTAGCTTCCCCTTGTTGCACTAAAAAATTACCCCAAAACTTAGTGCTTTAAATAACAAACATCTGTTATCTCACAGTACATGTCTGTCTGAGTTTGGCTCTGCTGGGTACTCCTGGCTAAGTTCAGGCTTTCTTATGGTTCAAGCTCTCTCATTAGGCTGCAGTCAAGATATTTGCTGGAGCTGTGATCATTGGTCATCTCAAGACCAGTTGTGGGAGAATGTGCACCCAAACTTACTTACAGGGCCGTTGGCTGACCTCAGATCCCAAACTGACCATAGATATCAGTTCCTTGCCACCTGCCTTTCAATAGGGCAGCTCACAACACGGTAGCTGGTTCCCCCTACTGTCAAGTCTCTAAGAGAAAGTAAGAGATGTTAGCCAGAATGGAAGGCAGAATCTCTTTTTAACTTTATCTTGGAAGTGTTTTCCTATGACTTTCACACTATTCTACTTGTGAGGAGAATGTCATGAGGTTCAACCTATATCCAAGAGAAAGGTATTATACGAAGACATGAACACCAGAAGGCAGGAATCATTGGTGGCTATCTTAAGGCTTCCTACCGCCATCTGGGCACATAATCTGTTTACAGATTCATGAATAGAAGGAGGTCCTCAATAGGTAAGTGTTCACTGACAAGTTCTTCTTTAAAATTAGTGATCTCTCCATAGAGAAAGGTTTTATAAGAATTTATTTTTTTCCAACAATTTGATTCTAGAAAAAGGCATACTTACCTTCAAAAGAGTTTTTGGATTATTTAGTATATTAGGGGACCTGACATATTTTGACATGTCTCCAGGGAGTAAAATATAATCTGGATGCCAGATAAACGAAATTAGGTGATACTTCATTTTAAAAAGATTATGCTAATAGGATTTTGTTCTTTGTAGCTGAATACTCTGATTTGAAATGCTCTAGTGTATTTGTTCTTCTCTTAGGTTTATTTTATCTTAAATTTTCTAACTTTTGTAAAGCTTATCCAAATATCATTGGCGTTTACTTTGAGATTCTCTAGAATTCCTGGAAAATACACTCTCTGATTTTTTACTTTACATTAGAAGTATAATCTGTAGAGAAAAATGGCCTAGTGTTTACAAAATTAGAATGAGCATATGAGTGTATTTTCAAATAATAAATTTCTCGGTTTGCCAGATAATGAAAAAGGTTGCAAAACAAGAATCTTTCTATATTTTTCTGATTTATTTCCCTGCTCCAATACTCAGCATGATTGAGAAGAAAGAACACGAGCTTTGGAGCAAGAAGTCGATAAATCCTGATTTTAAGTGTGATATTGGGCAATAACTCTGAGTCCCTATATGTATATCAGAAATAAACACAGCTCACGTAGTTGTAAAGTCTGAATGAGATAAGACATATAAAATGTTTTGCAAATTGCAGAATAATATAGAAATAGAATATATTACCACTAGGCAACCAAAAGACATGAAAACATAGATGGAAAATGCTCTCTAATGTTTTGATACTCCCTTTAATAAAGTAGGATTTCTGGATTGTAATACCCATTTTTGTCATTTATTAAATTTTTCCCTGTATCAACTTCTGTGATAAACATAGGAAATATAAAGATGAAAAACACACAAATGTTCCCTCCACGGCACTGAAAGTTTACAGATGATAACTGTAGTACAACCAGACATCTACTAAAATTGGGGAAAGTTTCAACAACCTAATACCAGATTGATTCATTAAGTATTTAGTTAATACTAGTACCTAAATCTTGTCATTGGCAAATATAATCTCTTCCCAAATCAATTCTGAGGCTAATGACTAGAAAAAGAATATCCTTAAATTGCATCATTCTGTAGATTTCATTGCAGGATGTAATAAATGTTTTCAGATACAGCAGTAATTTTATTTGAAACACTCTGGGATTTCTGCATAAACATGTGAATTTATGGTAATAAACATGGGTACTGACGATATTGAAATCTTAAGACTCGATATTAACTTAAAGTTATTTCTTTTCAACTGTGCTAATGGAAGGCGATATTTCCTGACTCATTAAAAATTTAATCTAACTTTTGTTGTTGTTTGAGTGGATGCTTCCTCAAGGAGAGACTACTAATTTAACCATTTACTCAAATAATAACAATGTATCCATTATAAAATTTGATCTTCTTATTGACTTGTATGAATCCACTTGGGACAACAACCTATGAAATCCAAGTGGTTTACATAAACTAACATCTATTTCTTTCTCGTGTTGTTGAGGCCTACAGTTTGTGGTCCTGCTGTAGGTCTATGGGTTGACTGGAGGTCTGCTCCACTTGAAATTTTTGTTTGTAATCTAAGCTGGAGGAACAACTCCTCTCTGGGATATTCTATTCTTGTGGCAGAAGGCAAAGCACAAGACAAACTGAACTAATCCATTTACATTACAGCTTTTGTTCATTCATGGCATGCTGTCATATCCACTCAAAAGCTATTGACCAAAAAGTAAGTCACACAGACAAGGTTGATACCATTGGGGTGGAAAAGGAAGGATATATTTGCACAAAAATAAAATCTACAGCAAAACTCTATAGGAGATAGAGTCAAAATCATGTTCTTATTTAGCAATATGCAATTGAAATGTATCACTTAACTGTCAGTATGGCTTAGTGGTGAAATGATGCAGGTCAAACAGATCTGAAGCTGTCTCTGCTGCTGCTTACTAGCTGTGTGGTCTTTGGCACTGGCTTCTTCACCTGTAAAAGGGAAACAATAATCCATATTTCAGGATAATTCTCAATATGTAGTAAGATAAAATATGTGGAGAACCCAGAACGGTGAATATAGCAATCACCCTGAAAATGCCACCTTTAACTTTAATTGAGATAAACTTCCTAAGCCACTTGGACAGTAAGTGGGAAGAGCTGTAATGAAATAGAACTGATGTTTCAGTTTCGTGTTCTGTCAGAATGCTTGTCTCCATGCTAAATGGCCCTTCTCAGATAATAGTTCACTGTTAAGTCTGAATCTGATCATTACTACATGGGGATTTCAAAAGCATTATGCCAAAAGAGTTCTAAGGAAGCATAAGAAATTTGTATTGGAGTACATCCACATCCTTATTTCATAAAGCATGCATAAACAAGAATGTTATGTTACAGTTTTGTTCTGTTTTGTCTTTTAAAGTAATTAGAGGAGGGGCGCCTGGGTGGCTCAGTCAGTTAAGCGTCCGACTTCGGCTCAGGTCACGATCTCGCGGTCCGTGAGTTCAAGCCCCGCGTCAGGCTCTGTGCTGACAGCTCAGAGCCTGGAGCCTGCTTCAGATTCTGTGTCTCCCTCTCTCTCTGCCCCTCCCCTGTTCATGCTCTGTCTCTCTCTGTCTCAAAAATAAATAAATGTTAAAGTAATTAGAGGGACGCCTTGGTGGCTCAGTCGGTTAAGCGTCAACCTTTGATTTCAGCTCAGGTCATGGTCTCACAGTTCGTGAGTTCGAACCCTGTATTGGCTATGTGTTGATGGCTTGGAGCCTGCTTAGGATTCTCTCTCCTCTCTCTCTCTCTCTCTCTCTCTCTCTCTCTGCCCTTCCTCTGCTCATGGTCTCTCTTTCTCAAAATAAATAAACATTTATAAAAAAACGAAAGTACTTATATGCCCCACAACATCGTGAATCACTTGATAAAATGCTATATTATTTTTCTTTTAAGTAAATTGGTTTTAAAATAAATAAATCACTTGACAGCTTTTCTTCTCTTTCACTAACTGGTAGGTATTTATTACTATTCTAACATGAAACTCGCTTTAGCACAGTAGTTATTTTCCTTTTTGAATTTGAACATTGAATAAATTTGCCTTTTACTCTGACTTCATTAAATAAATGCGATTTTATCGAAAAAAGGGTGTTTTTAAATAACTTAGCCATGTTTCTCATGAAAAATAATTTTACAATATTAATTATACAAATAAGTTACCTGGTGTCAAATTATTAATTTTTTTATGTAACAGTGGATAAATATTCTGATTTGCAGGCAAATCCAATGGCAAAAATCCTAGACAAAGGTGTAATTAAAACAGAACCCAGTAAAATGTTAGAAAAAAACTAGTATGAATAATGTGTACTAAAATTAAAGAGATCTATCAGGATATAAAATCATTTTGGAAAGAGATACTTTCTGATTTAGGATGAATGTCTGATTCTAAAGGAATCAGGTAAATAACGAAATGCACAACCTTTTATTTTTCAGTTAAATGGAGCTAACTCACAAGGCTGCTGCTGGTCAACATGGCACCATTGCATGAACTAGATAGAAACGTCCCTTCCTGCAGTGCCACTGTAAGGCACACAGTTTGCTGGGCAGAACAGTCACTATATTTTTAACTCAGTCTCCCCCTTGGGCACATGCTGTGGTATGGGATACAAACTGTACACACTTATGGGGTTCCCCAAATGCTCAAAAGCATATTATTGATGAGGCAAATCATCATAATCTAGTCTTAGATTATCTAGTCTAGCCAAATCATAATCTAGTCTTAGGCAAATCTTGACAATTTCCAAAGTCATTCCAAATTATAATTGCACAGTTTAAACTTAAAGTCATCAGAGATGATGATTATTAGACATGATATTATGTGGCCAGTAAATAAACACAAAGAGTGGAAATAGTTTTGTTTTGTTTTGTTTTTTATAACAAAACATGGCCAGAAGAACCCTATTTAGAACTCACTCATAAATTGTGTAAGTTCAATGGGTTTAACTTACATATTCAGGGAAGTAATAGATGATAGTTTATATCTATTAAGCACTTATTTTAGCCGAATACTGTTTGAGGTGTTTTACGTGAATTAAAAATTTTTCCTCAGAATAAGGTAGGTATTTCTACTGATGCAGTTTTCTAGATGTGCAGAGTAGGGAAACGAGGCACCTGACTTACCCAAAGGAACATGCTTAATAAAAGACAGAAGAATTCTATAGACATTTAAAGGACAATTTGAGAAGTTGACCTTGATTTATCTTCATGTGACTAGAAAGCTAGTTTAAGGGATGTAGCCCATTAGTTATATTAAAGCGACCACAAATGCAATTGCTTATTATTAGTCCATCATCCACTCATTCATTCATTCATTCATTCATTTATTTAAAATATGCTTATTGAGGGGCACCTGGGTTGCTCAGTCGGTTAAATGTCAGACTCTTGATTTCTGACCAGGTCATGATTTCAGTTTCTGGTGAGGAGACTACTTGGGATTCTCTCCCCACCCCCCCGCCCCTCCCTCACTCATGTGCGGGTGCTCTCTCTCTCTCTCTCAAAATAAATAAATAAACTTAAAAAAAAAACAGTTCCTGGGGCACCTAGGTGGCTCAGTTGGGTAAGCTCAGTTGACTTCAGCTCAGGTCATGATACCCCAGCCCATGGTTTCAAGCCCGCATTGGGCTCTGTGCTGACAGACAGCTCAGAGCTTGGAGCCTGCTTCAGAGTCTGTCTCCCTCTCTCTCTGCCCCTTCCTGCTTATGCTCTGTCTCTCTCTGTCTCTCAGAAATAAACATTAAAAAAATTTAATAATAAATACTAAAAATAAAATAAAATAAAATATACAGATTGAACACCTTCTATGTGTCAGTCACTGTTGTAGACATTGAAGACATTCTGTCAACTATAAATCCCTAAACCTCATGTAGCTTAGTAGGAAAAGACTGTCTTTACATTATTATTTTCTTCTTCTTCTTCTTCTTCTTCTTCTTCTTCTTCTTCTTCTTCTTGGTGCATTTGATGTTCCCTATGTAGTTATTTATATGGCTGGAAAGCATATTTCTTTAGATCATTTAACTTTCTATAAAAGACTGCCTGGTTAGAAAATATGAAACGAATGTTATTTTCATACTGATGCACTTGGCTTTTACCTTTTTATCCACTCATCTCACATTATGTCTGATCCTGTGGAGTCTTTCAAACCTTGACTTGGAAGTTCACTTTGTATGCTACTGTGACTGGTAAAAATCACCACCCTGTAACACTAAGCAAAATGGATATTGACATAAAAGGGAAATGTTTTAAAGTAACAATTTAAATTCCTGTGGTACCATGCAGTTTCCCATAGTTTTACCTTCTGAACAAATGCATAGGTTGGCTAGACAAAATAGCAGGTGGTTTTTTGGTGGACAGAATCCTGACAGCTTCAAACGCTGAGGACATGAACGCAAAATGGAAAGTGAACAACAATAGTAAAAGATATTTATTCAACATCTGAAACAGTATTCTTGTTACAACAACTCATGAATTTTATTTCATGAGTGAAAAAGATAGCCATTAACAACTAAACTGACAGGTATTAAAATTTACTAAAAGTGTTGTTTCTATTACCTCCAGTCAACCAGTCCTTAGTAAAATTGCAGAAGATAGAACATTAGAAGCAATGACAAAAAGGATGAAGTCTCATCAATACGATTGTACTGAGAAGTCAGAGAAGAAAAAAGCAATCATCAAAATCATGACTACCAAAGACAGCTTGGAATCATTAAGTTTAGGAGAAAACAACCTTCCACAGCTCAGTAACTCCTGAGGGCATTATCATCCAACATTATAAGATGAAAAGTTCAAATGACCTAGTATTGTGTACTCTGTCTGAATATTCAAGAAAGTGAGTAATATAGACTTATAATATCAACACAGATATAATCAATGTTCTGTGACATTAATTTAATATAGATCATAAAATGAAAGACTTTAAAAATGAAGGACAGATCTGGGAGTTTTATATGGCTATCTCATGCCCTGATAATAATTTAACACACATTTCTAAATATATGACTTTCTGCCAAGACTAACAATATCGTTGGACAGCAGCTGCATTCATGTTCATTTGAGTTCATTATACTTTGATAAATTGGTAACATAATTCCTGGACAGAGAAGAGAAAACTATATCATTTAGGCTGCAGACTAGAATATGGTCAATCAAACAACTGGACAATACTGAGTATCTTATAGATCTGTTTGATTTGCTAAGTGGATAACCAAAATTTATAAGATGAGACCACTGCAGGTCATTAAACCAGTCAAAGCCCAGTATTAAATATTAATGTTCAGAAAGAAGACTATCTTATGAGATAATTAGATAGGATTTTTGATTACAAGAATATTGGTTTATATTAGTCCAGTTAACATCTACTAAATGTAAATGTGGTTTAGAGATGTCTGCAATATAGACAAATGTCAAAACATTCTATATTTTATCCCATAATATATTTTCTCAGGGGAAAGAACATATAACACTAGTAGTGAATTTAAAATTTTTTACACTCAGAATTTCCTTACCCATCAATAAACAAAGGATAGAAACTTTGAAGACTAAAATTATTAGTATCTAATTTCTAATCATTTATTTTACAATGGCTTGTTACTCTGAAATATCTGGTTTGGATTTTTAACACTTGATATAGCTAGTTATAATCACACACACACACATTCTCTCTCTCTCTCTCTCCCTCCATCACTAGCACAGTACATGTCTAACCTTGCCATTTTATTCTATTATTAAAACATGTTATTTTGGAACAATTACTTGGACATTTGAATAAAGACAGAAAATGAGGATTTGATCCCATTGGAGACATTAGCACTGTATATAGCTAAGAAACAATGTAATTCTAATTACCCAAAAGATTCTTAAGCATATAAAATATATAACATTACCATTTTTATAATTATCCTATTATTAAAAATACATATGCCTATTTTTTAAAAAAGTATATTTGTAGGTACATCTTCTTTATTTCATGTATTGTCACTTCTAAAAAAAAGAGGATAAAAATTCAAGAATGTTTTAATCATTTGTTACGCTAACCAAAATGTTAAAGATATTTCTATTTTTGGTAAATTTTGCTTGAAGAATTGGCAAAGCTTCCATTTTCTAAAAATATTTTAGGGATTTTGCCAATATATGTAATGATATCTGGAGGCTCTATAAATATAATAACAGTAACTCTATAATAAACAAGGTAGTCTTCGCAACAGTTATATAGGAATAAACACATAAACCATGCTACCTTATTCATAGTTAGCATTTCCTAACAGAAGTTTTTTGATTATAAATAAGTCAGGTTTATACTCTACCTTAACCTTTGCACAAAAACTGGTTCTATTATTAGTTACAGTTAATGAAAAGCCCGCATAATTCCCACATGCTTCCCATACTTCTCTAATTGGGTTGTCCCTTATTTTCTTTAATTAGGTATTGCCTTGAATTTACATCACTAAAGGCAATTCTTTGGATTGAGGCATTGTTTGAAGTCTTCTGTTAAAACCAACAAAAGTCCAGTCAAATTCCAGGAAGTATTTTAGAAACTTACAAGCTAATGTAAAAAATATATATGAAACGCAAAAGAGTTAGAACAGCTAATACATTAAAAAAAAAAAAAAGATATATGATGTTAGAAGATTCATCTGATTTCAAGACTTACTATAAGGCTACAGTAATCAAGACAGTGTGGTATTGCCATAAGAATAGCCAAATAGATCAATGTAGCAGAAGATAGCGTGTGGAATGCATATGATCATAATAGAATGTTACTCACACTTTATATGACCAATTTAACCTCTTGGAAATCTGTACACAAATAAGTAAACCCTAACTTTTACTTTAAAACACATAAAATGAAACTCAAAATATATTATAGTCTTAAATCTAGGAGATAAAACCATAAAACTCCTAGAAGTAGGGGCCCCTGGGTGGCTCAGTCGGTTAAACCGCAGAGGTCAGCTTAGGTCATGATCTTGCGGTCTGTGAGTTTGAGCCCCACATGGGGCTCTGTGCTGACAGCTCAGAGCCTGGAGCCTACTTCGGATTCTGTGTCTCCCTCTCTCTCCGCCCCTTCCCCACTCATGCTCTGTCTCTCTCACTCTAAAAAATAAATAAACGTTAAAAAAATTAAAAAAAAAAACTAGAAGGAAGCAAGAAAAAAGTATTTGTGACCTTGGGCTAGGCAAAGATTTCTTAGAACATAAAAAGCAAAACCATAAGGGAAAAAATAGATAAATGTGATTTCGTCAAAATTAAATCTTCTGCTCTTGGAAAATACTGCTAAGAGAATAAAAAGGCAAGCTATATACTACAAAAATCTATTTGCAAAAAAAGTCTGTCTCCTGTAAGTGGTCAAAAAATATGAGTCTGAAAACACAGGGACTTTTAATTTATTTTTCTTTATTATTGAAGTATCATTGACATAAAATGTTATATGAGTTTCAGACGTACAGTATAGTAATTCCCCAATTGTATACACTGTGTAATGCTCACTGCAGTGAGTGTCATTACTATATGTCACCATACAATGTTATTATAGCACTATGGGCTATATTCTCTATGCTGTATTTTTTATCTCCATGACTAATTTATTTTATAGCTGAAAGTTTGTATCTCTTAATCCCTTAATCCCTTCACCTACTCCCAACCACCTCTTCTCGGGCAACAACCAGTTTGTTCTTTATATTTGAGAGTTTGTTTGGTTTTCATTATTGTTTGTTTCGTTTGTTTTTTAGATTCCTCACGTAAGTGAAATCTCTGACTTACTTCACTTAGTATGATACCCTCTAGTTCCATCCATATTGTCACAAGTGGCAAGATTTAATTCTTTTTTGTGACTAATATGCCACTCTATGTATGTATGTATGTATACACACACACACACACACACACACCCCTCATCTTCTTTATTCATCTATTGATGAACACATGGGTTACTTCCATATCTTCACTATTGTAGATAATACTGCAATGAGCTTAGGGTCTGCATATCTTTTCAAATTAGTGTTTTCATTTTCTTTTAGTAAATACCCAATGTGGAATTATTGTATCATATAGTATATCTATTTTCAAATTTTTGAGAAAACTTCATATTGTTTTCCACAGTGGTTGCAACAATTGCCATTCCCACAAACAGGGCAAGAGGATTCCCTTTTCTCCAAGTCCACTACCCCTTGTTATTTCTTGTCTTTTCAATAGTAGCCACTTGGACTAGTGTGGTTTTGATTTGCATCTTCTGGGCGATTATGATGCTGAGTACCTTTTCATGTGTCCGTTGGACATTTGTATGTATTCTTTGAAAAACATGTCTATGTAGGTCCTCTGCCCATTTTTAAACTGGATTGTTTATTTTTTTGGTATTTAGTTGTTTAAGTTCTTTATATATTTTGGATATTAACCCTATATCAGATATATATCAGATATATATCAGATACATCATTTGCAGATATCTGTTCTCATTCAGTAGGTTGCCTTTTTGTTCTGTTGGTTGTTTGCTCTGCTATGCAAAAGAAAATATAGGAAGTTTTAAAATTTAACTATAAGAAGACAAAAAATACAACTTGAAAATGGGCAGAAATATATCAACAGGCAATTCCTCAGAGAAGATACATGGATTTTAAGTGGCAAGAAAAGATGCTCTATGTCACTAGTCATTAGTGAAAATAAAAAATAGACAAAACCACAAATATATGTTCTTATGTGCACACCAGAAAGGCTGAAACAAATGAACAAGGAAGCAAACTTTGTGACCATACCAAGTGTTAGTAAGGATGCGGGGCAAGTGGACATTCTTATATTGCTAGAGGAAATACAAAATGATATAGCCAAAATGATAAGGCCAGTTTAGATATAAACTCGAGAGCGGTTTGGCAGTTTGTTGTGAAGTCACAATATCCTTAAAATGCAGCCCAACTCAGGTATTTATCCAAGAGAAATATATTCACACAAGTACTTGCAGACTAATGTTAACAGCAGATCGTTTTCATAAAAGCCAAATACAAGAAGGAACACCAGATGCCATTAATTGGTGAAACACTAAACAAATAGGGGTACATCCAGACAATGGAATACCACTCACCAATGATAAGGAGTGAATACTAAGGTATTCAACAAAATTGATGCAGTTTAAAAAAACATTATGGTAAGTGAAACAAGTCAAACGCAGAAGTTTATATATAACACGATTCCATATATAAGATATCTGAGCAGAGATGAAACTACAGGGATATAGAGCAGATTAACGATTGCCAGAGGCTGCAGCGGGAAAAGGGGATGATTGCAAAGCAACTCATGGAAACTTTTCAGGGTCATGGATATTTTATGTTTTGATTTGGGTGTGGTTGAACAATTACACGCAATTGTCAGAAATCATCCAAGTGTATACTTTAAGAGGATGACTTTTACCATATATATAATACACCTTAATAACTCTGACTAATAAAAAGACAAAATAAAAATCTTCCCATTTGATTATATTTCATCCCCAAATACTGTATTATTCCCCATACTACACATTGGGGATTTATTAGATTGGTGTTTCTCAGAGCACTTGAGGGAGATCCCATCTGGAGAACAATGTAGAACACATTTGAAAGGGGAAATGAATGTTCAATATAATAAAATAACTATTAATAGTTAGATCAAAAAACATAGATAAAGATACTATTCTCATGACATGATAAGAGGTAAAGAAGCCACTAATCCTCAAATAAAGTGGGAAAATGTTCAATGTCCCATAGATAAACCTAGGGTACTGGGAAACTGTGTGATAAAACTGCAGGTCAGCTGGTCAAGATTAACTGGCAGTTATAAAAAAATACATTAGTAAGTAGACACAATATGCAATCATTTTTTTGTTTTTGTTTTAGGTATTTTGTTTGTTTGTCTGTTTTGCTTTTTACCTGCTAGCTATCACCAAGCAGGTATCAAGGGTTAGGAGAGAGGGGATCATACAAAAAACATGACTCGATGTGAACGATGGGTCAAGAAATAGTTGGAGTTTGATGGAGCACCTGGGTGGCTCAGTTGGCTCAGGTTATGATCTCACGATTTGGGGGTTCGAGCCCCGTGTCAGGCAGTGTGCTGACAGCTAGGAGCCTGGGGCCCGCTTCAGATTCTGTGTCTCCCTCTCTCTCTGCCCCTCCCCTGCTCGTTCTCTGTCTCTCTCTCTCAAAAATAAGTAAACATTAAAAAAAAAAAAAAAAAAAGAAATATTTGGAGTTTGGGAACTCAGTTGACCCAAAGGAAGTTCATGCTTCTGCTTGGAAAAGAACACAAATACATGGAGGCAAGTGTGGGAAGGGGCACTCACTGACCTCCGTTTACATTTTCATGCTTTCTTATGTATTCGTTATTAAACACACACTAAAATTAAACAGAAAAATTATAGAATACCTACCAATTTAGATGCAGTGTGTGGTGTATCGGTTTGTTACGATTTCAAATCCACTTGCTCTTGGCTTACCTGGGGTTGTTTTGACCTAAGGGTACATTTGTTTACATTGGGGAGACCATCTTAAGATGCCGTTGTCAAAATTGTTGTGCTTAGCAACACGAACCTATAAAGGAGTGACTGTGACATAATGGACGTTTAAACTTTAAATACCATGAATTCGTGAAGACTTACCCAAAGGGTTCAATCCGGGAAAAGCTACTCTTTGCTGATCTAAACAGCTCTCTGAAGACCTTGGCACCTCAGCTCTCAGTGTGGCAAGGCTACTCTTTGCCGGCAGTGATGAAAACCTGAGGGAGGTCATCTTGCCTACCTACCAACTTGAGTGCCTTCGTTCCACTGGCATCATCAAGGGACTTTCAATCTGATCTGGCAGCTGATGGATGTCAGCTCTTGGTTGGCTAAGCCAACTCTTCTGCCAACCAATTCACAGAAAGGCACACTTCAACTCAATGTGGAGTCCATTGCTTTCACCTCTCCTTTTCCTGGAACAATACTATAATTGATCTATCGTTGGTTTGGAGTACGTTATATCTTTATTGGCTTATTAAGAGATATTATCCTGTATACTCTTGGCTCGTGAAATACTATTTTTATGAATTACAATTCCAGCCGTCAACCATGTGTTAAATATATTATTGGCAAAGGCAATCTCAGTCTCTGAGCATAATTTGCTGCAAACAAAAAACAATGTCTCTATCCCTATCTGTAGTTCTATGGTATCTATCTGTAGAGAAAGTTATATCATGCTATAGTTTTAATATATACTGCTTCATTTCAGGAGTTACTGTTATTCTATAATGCAAAAAGTTTGACTTGTGAAAACAAACAACAAGGAAAAACCTAGGATAACAATTGCAAACTATACAGGACTCTCTCAAGTTTACAATAGATTATTATCTGTTCTCACATTTTATCAAATATTATGTTAAAAATAAAGTTAGTGCTCATATATTTTATTTCAATAATTAGAAATATCTTGTGTGAGATACAGACCCCAAATAAATAATTAGATAATAATTTAGTAAAATTTCATAGTATGAAATTCTGGATAACCTAGAATAAAGTTTGTTTTTCTCTCAACAAATCAGCCTTTTCAGTCACCTTGCTAGTTTAGCTGACATATTTTCAATTGACTAAAATATGGCTGTTCCATTATTTTGAACAACCACTTTAGTAGCTCAGGACTTAAAATAAGAACGTTAGCTACTTGCTTCCCATCAACAGCTTTACCTGCAGTGTAGTTAATTTAAAAAATAAATAAAAAAAAATAATTGACCACTTAGCGTTTTTTAACTAAAACAAATTATATCAGGGCTGAGTTACTAACTCTTTATACCAAGAGGTTTTATTTCTGTTCTAAAACTGCTAATAAAGAATGGGTTATAAATAAAATAACTCCCATGAGCTTAGCTTTTTCATTACTAAGATAAATCAATAAGCCCAGAACCAGGATCAGGTCAGTATGCCAAGGTCAGAAATACTAAGGCAAAGCCGTAATAGGGGAGAAAATAGCAAGTAGAAATAAGCTCCAAAGATTTAATAAAAGGAGCAGGTAAAGTGCAGCACAGGAATAAGCCATGTTGGGTTTCAAGCCGCACTTGGACTCCAACCTGACCCTGACTCTAGAGTTAATTCCTGTATTTCCAGCCTGATTGCCTCCTAACTAAACCTCAACATCTCTGATGGTTTTTCTCTGTTCTTGTCTCCTGCCCTCCTTTTTCCTTTCTTCCTCCCTCCCTCCCCTCATTCCTTCCTTCCTTCTTTTGTTCTTTTCTTTCTCCCTTTCTAAGCCTTACTCACAATTGTTCGATGAACACTAACTGTATGCTATGAACTTTACTAGGCAAGTGTAAGTGTTTATTTTCCATCGTTTTATTTTTTAAAAAAAATTTTTTTAACGTTTATTTATTTTTGAGACAGAGAGAGACAGAGCATGAATGGGGGAGGAGCAGAGAGAGAGGGAGACACAGAATCGGAAGCAGGCTCCAGGCTCTGGGCCATCAGCCCAGAGCCCGACTCGGGGCTCGAACTCACGGACCGTGAGATCGTGACCTGAGCTGAAGTCGGACACTCAACCAACTGAGCCACCCAGGCGCCCCATATTTTCCGTTGTTTTAATATCGATGATGCATTATTTTATTTAATATTTAAAATGTTGCTTAGTGACAAGGAACTTCTCTTATCTTAAAATATTGTTATTATTTTTCTCATAACAATACATCTAAGTATAACATGTACTAGTTTTTACATAGTAATCAATGGTTTTATTTATGTCATTCAATTAATTGCTTGAAAATGTCTATTTCCATAATTTTCAGAATGTTCAGTATTTCACTTTTGAAGCTTTCCTCTTTCCTAAACTATCCAAGAACCTAGTCATTTACTCCGTACAAGGGGACTCTGTCTCATATCTGATGCCTGGAACAGAAGTAAACACTACTGGAAGCTGTGATTGCTCCCGACAACACCGTTGTTGTCTAAATGGTGGAGGCAGCTCCACACAGATGTCACTGTGTCCCCCACTGAAAGGATAAGTAAATGCTCACGAGGACAAACCCCACAGATCCCTGGACCAGACTTATCATCCATACTGCTGGAGGTCCCGTTTCCATTTTTAGTGTTTCATACCCCTGCATCCCTGGAGGCTCCTTGGGCTGCCATGTCATCCTCGCTCATTCTACTTGCTTCTTTATGATACATTGAAATGTTTGAAATACAAGAGGGTACATTCTACAAGATGTGGTACTTTTCATTCTTTCCCTCTCCTCCTATTTTGCTTACTTGGACAATACTTCCTAAGATGAGTGTGACCGGGTTATTCCTCCTAGGTCCTGAGGTATTGGTCTTTTGCACTGGAATTTTGGAATCTCATAATAAGGAAGAAAAAACCAGTATGACAGTATGAGAGGGAGATAGAAAATTAGAAGATGTATTCTTGTGGTCCCAAACATTGAAATCATTGCGATACAGAAAAAGCTGCTCAATTTTCTGGAGCAAAAGGCCCTTGATATCCAAGTGAGGAAGAAGGAAATGGGAAGGAAAAATCGTATAGCCATCTTTCAGAACAACAGGTCTGTTTACTTTCAAGTAACAAGTTTTTTCAGCGGTTCCTCTCAAAATGATTTACATTTTCAACATTGTAGACCTTATAATTAGTGAAAAGTTCTCTGAAATCAGATTGCTGTCATTCTTAGTTTTAGGTGTTGTTGCAATTATTTGTTGTCATACATTTCTAAGTGTTCTTAGATAATCCTCTAGGGAATTTTGAGGAGACTGAGCTATCATAAAGAGGAAGGATGGCTGCTAGCAAATATAGCATCCAAATAATTTTTAATTCTTTGTGAACATTAGCCAATTTAAAAAAAAATAAAAATAAAGCTTGGGAGTCAGATATTATTACCAATTATATATTTAGCACTTTATTAAAATAGGTGAGTAAGAGTACCTAGACGTTGTACAGAAGACCCTTGAACAAAAAACAAGTTTGCACTGCATCCGTCCACTTAGACCCAGATTTTTTCATACTGTAAGTGTATGTTCTCTTCCTTATAAGCATTAAAACATAATCTTCAT
The DNA here is from genome assembly GCF_023721935.1 of Panthera uncia. Taxonomy (NCBI): domain Eukaryota; kingdom Metazoa; phylum Chordata; class Mammalia; order Carnivora; family Felidae; genus Panthera; species Panthera uncia. Next base: position 110,025,106 of record NC_064809.1, on the reverse strand, counting down.
GACATTTTCTTGAACTTGCTTTATTGTGAGAATACAGTATATAATACACATAATATACAAGATACGTGTTAATCGACTTTATGTCACTGGTAAGACTTCCAGTCAACAGTAAGCTATTAAGTTTTGGGGGAGTCAAGAGTTGTACACAGATGTTCGACTGTGCCGGGGATCAGCACCCCCAACTCCCATGTTGTTCAAGTGTCAACACTATGTGATAGTTACTGTTTCTGGTATGGGCCAAGATATATCTTTGCTACATTTTTTTTCTTTTTTGCATTTGGGGAGCAGTAGATATGGGGAGAGAAATTTTGCAGACTTGCTTAAATTCTATTTCACAGCCTAGGCACGTTTGAAATGCTTTTTTGGGTGGGGAGTAACCTGTGGATTTATTTTGCAACAACAGGTGGAAGCAAGAGGATATGTGCATACATTCTTTTGAGCTTATATATATTTATATTAACTACAAGCCGATTTTTCTTACTCATTAGAAATAAGAGAAAATCTAGAAATATTTACCATTACTGATAATACCTAGGATATCCTACTATTTTAAACTGCTCAAATATCTCAACAGCATGTTAATGACAAAATAGAAGAAAATGTGGGACATGATAATCCATTTAAATGGTTTTGGCTGGGGTCTTTCATTCTTTCTTTCTTTCTCTCTTCTCCCTTAGTGCTATAAAAAAACTCAAAAAAAAAAAAAAGAGGAAATTTCTCTATATCACATACTCTCTAGACTCAATACTAATGAGAGTCAAGGTTTTGAAGATCTAGGCTATTAAGGGCTTGATTCGGGTTTTGTGGGTCTTGAAAGTTAATTTTGAGGGCCATCCTTAAGAAAAAGAATACAAAATTATGAATTTAAAATGAAATATAAAAGTGAAGGTTTATTTAGAATAAGAAATGAAATCACAATAGATTATACATTTTAAAGAACTGGAAAAATAATAAAATGTGGAAAACATGCTTAATTTATTGCCTAACTCATCTCTATCATACAGTTTTTCCCTTTGTCTTTTGGTTGTTTACTCCTTGATCACCTTTTTCACCTAAAAATGATTTATGATATCATTATCTGTAGAGATTCATTCCTCTAGCAAGGTTGGACAAAGTGGATTTTTTATTATTGATAATTTAGAACAGTTTCATCTCGATTCTGTTGACTGACCTGTGAAACCTTGCTAACAATAATGTAACTATACATAGATATGATGCAAACCACACAAATATACCTGACTCTAACAAATTTCACTCCCCTTCATCTCTAAAACATTCTCCCCTACGCCAGTGCCTCTCTACCCATGCTCCCCACCCACTGCCATCTTCCACACTAGAAGACAATCTATTTAGAAGTCAGAAGAAAAGAGATGGCTGTCTAACCAATTGCGTTTAAATTCCTTTACTGCTTGTAAATTTTACCAAAACGTATGACTCCCAGGTGAACAAATTGGTAGGGTCTTTCCAGGGATTTGGAAGGGGCCTTCGCAAAAGAGGAGTTCTGAAGCTTAAACGTGTTTTGCTTCACAGTATACCTGCCTTTGATGGTATTACCAGGCCTTCCTACATTCCTCAGATACACACTTTAACACACATATACTCTGGGATTAACCGGTGTGCTACGAAGAAAATATACTCAAAGGTCTTTGTTTAGGAGGGTTTTTTGCTTTTATTTTTGTTCTGTCCTATCAAGAAATGGAGTTGGAATTGCTTCAAAGAGGCAGGAGTGAAATGAGTCAATGTTGGTGGCCCTATCGCGACAGGGCCTGTGGGGAAGGTGTTCTCCAAAAGTTAAGAGAATGAGCATTATTGCCAGTTGCACCATCGTGGAGATTGAAGCCTTAGTCAAATGTAGCATCTCTCATATGGTGATGTTTAAATGCATTCTAACAAGCCTAGACTTTAGATGCCAGACACTCAAAACTTCAGCAAAAGAACTACAGCCATGGTATACAGGGATTTAAGAGAAGGTCTTGAGTGGGCCATCTGGGCAGGCACAAGGAGCAATCAGAGAGGTAGCCATGATAGATTAATGACACAACAAACATAAATGATGGTAAAATGATAAAGATTGACTCTTCCAACTACCTAGCAGCCAGAGGCTATTTCATAATTGATTTGATTAAGAAAATCAAGGAGAGTGACCATTTTTACCTCAAAAGCTATGCAACAGATTTATATTATTATAAATACATCATATTTTCATAATTTCCAACATCAGTAAAAATAGATCTGTGCAAGAACTAAGAAACGGTACATCTCTGTCATTCCTCCTGAAAGTTCCCTGAGAATGTCCACTGGAACATCATGAAATGAGTCCAGTATAAGATCTTAGGAGATGTAGAAGGCAAGAACTGGAACTAAGTACTGAAACCAGTTAAACTCGCGCGCACGCACACACACACACACACACACACACACACACATTATAAATGTGCTTATAGGGACATGAATATAAACAAAACAAAAGAAATGTATTTCAAATTGTCAGTTAAAATTATTGACAGTGGAAAACATAGGTGAGGAAGAACACTTGATTTCTCATTCCATAAAAGAGGAGACAAAGTTAATGTTTACTTTTTAATAAAACAAGTATGAAAAAATAAAAGATAAATAAACATTGATCTGTAATCACAAGGAACCTCTTCAATCTGTAACTTGTAAATATCATATTATTAAGAAAATATGTCTCAAACTTGGAAATAGAAGGGATCATTTTATTCTCTAAGGGTCATGCAGTGGTACTTCATGTCTCTAAGTGCACGTACCTCTGACCTCCCGTTCACTATTCATCAGTGTACTTTACAGCTGTGAAGCAAAGATATTAATTTGTAGAAAACCAATAGTAATGCAAATAATTATCATGCTGCAGAAAATAAAATGATTCTTGCCTCATAGCTTTGCAAATAAATTTTATTTGGTAAGATTCAAATGATACCAGCAAAATTAAGATTTAATGTCCTCTATGAAATTAATCAGTTTTGTATCTAAATTAGCAATCTAATTGAAGCATCCTGTCCTCTGCCATAATAAATACTTGTATTTTCTCCTATTCACTTTGGATCTGCCTTATCAAGTTGCTGGCTTCCTCATTAGTGGATTAAATAGATCTTTGACACAGGCTCACTTTCTATTTGTAGGGCAGTCATCTTTAAATTTTTGGAAATTATACATGTTAGTGCCTCTTGGTACTTTTCTTGGTACTTAGATCCTTGTTAAACTAACTGTCAGAATTTATCACTCTTGGAAGAATACCATCACAAAATTCTCCTGGCTGGCCATGGCTTCCACAATTTTTGTAACAAAATATCTATGAATGGAAAGAGAAAATGGGAAGTTATATAAACAAAAAAGGTTAATGGTTAATATCGTTATTGATATTTTGGCTAAAGGTATTTAGAAAATTAAATGAGGTAAGGGAAAGCATAGAATGATCACTTACTTATTCAAAAAAAATTTACTGGTGTGCCTGGGTGGCTCAGTCAGTTAAGTGTACAATTTTGGCTTAGGTCATGATCTCACAGTTCGTGAGTTTGAGCCCCGCGTCAGACTCTGTGTTGGCAGCTCAGAGCCCGCAGCTTGCTTCGATTCTGTGTCTGCCTCTCTCTCTCTCTGCCCCTCCCCCACTCATGCTCTGTCTCCCTCTCTCTCTCTCTCTCAAAAATAAACATTAAAAAAATTTAAAAAATATATTACTGAATTAGAGTACATAACCATGAAAGATATGTAACGATATTTCTAAATGTGACTATATTCTCAAAATTAATATATATTAAAATAGACTTTTTCTTTCCATTTGACATGAAGTTCTATGAGTTTTAACACATGCATAGTTTCACACAACCACTACCATAATCAGGGAACACGATTGTTCCATTACTCCAGGCTCTACATTAGATGCCCAGAATTTATTCCTCTGTAACTGGAAGTTTGTACCCTAAACCGACATCTTCTCATCTGGACACCCCCACATGCCAGCCCCTGGCAACCACCCGTCTGCTATTTCTGTGAGTTCAGCGTTTTTAGATACCACATATAACCGAAATCATACAGAATTTGTTTTAACATACTGCCCTCAAGTTTCATCCATATCTTTGCAAGTGGTATATTTGAATGCCCTCTCTCAGGACATTCCTGGAAATTCCCTTTTATTTCTAATGTGCTGAGTTTTTGGTTTTGGTTTTTATAATCTGATATTGAATTTTGTCAAATGCCTTCCTTGTATAAATTGGTAAGCTCATATTTTTTTCTTTTAGTCCGTGAATAGGGTGGATTACTTTGAATAATTTTTCACATATTGAACCAATCTTGTACTTCCAAGATAAGTTGTTCTTGATGATGGTGTATTTATTATTCTCTTTATATGTTTTTGAGTTTGATGTACTGGTATTACATTGAGATTATTTGGATCTATGTTCACAAAGAATATGTATCTGTAGTTGTCTTTTCATCTGCTGTGTTTGTAGAGTTTTGGTATCAGGTTAATTCTGATCTCATAAAATGAGTTGCTTTCACTCCTATTATTTGGAAGAGATTGTGTAGCTTTGGTGTTATTTATTACATATTTTATAGAATTTTTCAGTGAAACTATTTGGAGCTACAAACCATGTTTTTCAGAAAGTTTTAGAGTACAAACTAGATTTAATTACTATATAACTGCTCAACTTCTCTCCTTTTCCATGAGTGAATTTTCATACCTTGAGACTTTCAAAGAATTGCCTTATTTCACCTTAGCTGCTCTATTTATGTGTTTAAGTTCTTCACATTTTTTGTTTTCATTAATTAGCTGTAAGATCTACGATGATATCCCTCTTTCATTTCTATTGGTGATTTGTGTCTTTTCCGTTTTTTGTCCATCTACTTTAAAAATTACTAGTTTTTGATATTTGAAAATATAAATATATAAATATATGTTGAAAAGAATATGTAATTTTATGGTAAGTGTATATATTCATCATACATGTATATTTATATAGATAGATACATGTACATATAAATACAGATAGGTTGATAGATGGATACAATTGGGGCAAAGCATAAATAATTGGTGAATCTGATCCTTGTACTAATTTTATAATTTTTCTTTAAATTTGAAATTATCAAGATAAGTAACAAAATAAGTCAACAAATAGAAACACTAAACATGGAGAAGCAAGAGGAGGAGAATCAGAATAGTATACAATCACCAGAGCATCTTAGACTTTCTGGAGGAATGGTAGAGCGTGGGATTTCTTTACCTGTGCTTTGTGAACCGTTATGTACCATGCTAGATGTTCACTAATATTAATTAAAGTCTGCATAGAGAAATTGTAGATGAAAAAATTTAAATTACTGAGTATATTTTAAAAAGAAGGGGGAAAAGACAGAGTGTGTGTTTTGCTTGCGTGAGATTCTGTAAGTCTCTCCTTGCTTTGCCATAATTTCTCTGTGTGCCATCGCCGAGGTCAGTCAGGCTCAGGTCCACCCACATCTACTTTCAGAAATGAAGGAGGGCTATCTAGCCACAGTCTTGATTTCAATTTCACCAGTAACTTTAAAATAATATGTAAAATATTTGGACCTTTCTGCTTGTTTATGAGATCTGTGAGAATAGCTTACTGAATTGTGCTCATGCAAACCTAACTGACCCAGGCCACTTTAATTCAGTTGAATGAATCCCTCTTTGCCTTTTTCTCTGTCTCTGTCTCTATTTCTCTTTCTGTCTCTTATTCTTTCTCATCTGCTGTATGTTTAGGATATATTATGGCATACACATGGATATACAAATATTCTGCTTTCTTAGGGAATGGATCAGTGACTTCTGTGATGCAAATATTACCTGGGCTGCTAAACCATTTTAGCCCAACTATGTGTTTAATCACAACTCGAAGTATCTCCCCAAAAGTGACTCATTTTAAGAGCTCAGCTGTGCACTAAAAGAGAGATGGGATGTTGTCTGCCTTTGATGAATGTATTATCAATGCCGATAATTTCTACTAGTGTCAAGATATCCTTCACAACTTTTTTTTTAAATAGCTGATTTGAGCTTTAAATAGCTGAATCTACCAAATTCCACTAAAACGTGTAATTTTGTTCAGATTCATTCATGTGCTTCCTAGATAATGCAATCCAATGTATTTAATGAAAAGCCTTTTCCTGAACTCAGAAATGACCTCAGGTATTATTTTATATTGATTATCAACCTATGTCTACGGGCATGACTAAAAATTTCAATTCATAATGATTTTGATTACTACATATAGATGCTCAATTTAGACAACATGGAAAGATATACACGGTCACGCACTGAGAATGCAACAGCAGGTTTAATGTTAAAAGTAGTAAAAAATAACGTGGACACCATCCTTGCTTATGGCCATAGCTGGAGATTAACTCTTGCATGTGATCAAATTTGCCAGGATATAGAAAGTAGGAAAAGAATTTTAAATAACGCATTAAAAAATCTCGTTTGAAGCTTCCCCCACCCCCCCAGAATAAATACATATGTGTCTTGTAAAAAAAGAGACTAATTAGTTTTGAGATATTGCTTTAAATATACCAGGCATTCTTTCAGGGGCAGGAAGAAAATGACAGTGAAATTTTATCTTACATTTCATTAAGCAAATAAATATATTAGGATGGTCAGGATTAAAGGCTTCTTATCATTGAAGCTTAGAAAATTAACTATTTCTATCTATAAACGAATAAACTGGAATATCTTGGAATATCTTGACACTTTGCAAGGGAAAAAGGTAACCCTGGCTTAACATTATCCTGACTCCCCAGAATCCTGTAAGTCTACTTTACATATAAAAATTCCTTTGGAAACTTCCTTTATCTCAATTCCCCCAAGATGTATGTTGGCAATCATACTTCAAACTTATGACCCCCTGATAGACATCTGAAGGGTCTCACGACTGAGGTTTTTCTAAAGGGTAATAAATGGCATTTTCCTAACACCTGGCCCCTCAAAGTCCTGGAAGCCTTGCTTCCAAAATACCTTACAGACTTTATCCCTAACCCCCTCTCAACCTGAAGGTATATAATCAGTTACCCGTCACAAACCCAGTGCAGCTCTTTCTGCCCACAGATCCCGTCCCAGTGCTTTAATAAAATCACCTTTTTGCACCAAAGATGTCATCAAGAATTCTTTCTCAGCAGTCAGCTCCAAACCTGCCACCATCACCCCAAAGCCCCATCAGTCATTGTTGATTGTGTTTAAATTTTGGAACACTGCCTTGTGCCTTGCCAGGGTGGTGTTACTTCTAGCCTGCAGGTCAGTAGGACAACTCTCTTTGTTCTCTTCCCACCATGGCTTTACCTCTGAATGTCTCAGAATCTTGCTCAATTGTTGAAGAATACAGGACTTGTCTTGCTGTCGGTCTTTGGATTATGACAGTCAAATATCAGTGTGTTATATGGTCATAAAGTTCTCAGACTGAAGAATTTAGTTGAATGAGTCTGCCTCTGTTATGCCAAAATTAGATGTGAGCAAGGTATCCACTCTTTGATTTAGCTTTAAATGTATATATTATAAATTACTGAATTTCTTGAAGAAAGAAACCAGATTAAATTCTTTGGCAAGTATTACAAGTCTGGCTCTGCATTAGCTGCTCCAGGATTATTTGGTGGTCCAAATGTATTATTTGTGTTCCAAGGACCACCCAAAGTAGTATCTGATGTCTCAAACTTAGTTTTGATAGTCAATAGCACTCAATACCATGTGGGTTAATTTCCCTTAACCCAGAAATAAATACCTGCAAAAACTGATAATAGGGATTTAGGAGATGGACACCTGAATCACAATGTGGTATAAATAGACTTTCCACTGTTTGGGAGAATCTATTTTGATCCACTGGGAAAATCTTTCCCCAAGGGTTGGGGAAAGCCATTACTGAGGCAGAAGTAAGTAGGGTCATGGTGGATGCAAGGCTAGAATTAACAAAAGGCTAGAAATTTCACTAACCTTTCCTGATACAGTCATTGAGGAGCTCAGGATAGAGAAATGGAGCACGAAAGGGGTTAACAACATTCATAGAGCCCCAAGAATCACTGAATATCCTTGAATGCTTCAGAGTTTTTAAATGGGACCACTGATATCATGTTGATGCCTTGGTTAAGGAGGAATTTCTCCTTTTGAATTTTAGCACACACTAGTACACATTTTCTGGGGTGGTGCTCCAGCAATGGCATCTACCCAGATCAGGGATTAATGAGCAATTTTTCAAGTACGTTTAAATGAAACTTCCATTCAGGAGATTATATAGGATCTTTATATATATATAGGATCTCTCAAACATGTCTTAGGAAATGTTTTCACAATGTTAATAACTGGGTTTTAATGAGAAATAAAGTGAGCTCCTATTGATATAGCTGATATGTTTTTAACTTTTAAGGGCATATTATTGGAATCAAGGAAAATAAAGAAATAATCTTAAAAAATTGAAATCTCACAATCATGACTTTAATTAAATTTAAAGTTATAGTCTAGTGCGCTCTACTTTTTATAGCTAAATTAGGGATGCATATGGTATTTTGAGAAGTCGGGTTGTAAGCATAGTATGCTGATGTTTATGGGACAACATAGTACATAAAAAGCCTCCATTAGTGCATTGCTTTCATTGCCCAGTAATTATCCATTTAAGTGTTTTTCCATTGCCCACTTTTCAACAACTGTAAGATATCTTGCAATTAAGGCACATATTTTAATATCTTTATACATTAATATCTTAATATTTTAATATCTTACCATTTTATAGACTAACATCAGCCTGGATCTTTCCTATTCACTTTACTAAGTGGGCAATCAATACATTTTATGAAATGCATCAGAGTATGACTCATCTAAACTTACTGGTATACCAACTAGTGAAACATCACATGGCAGTAGCTCACTCAAACTGTAGAAAAATTCTCGGGTGGAAATAAGCAAGCACTTCATTCTTAAATTTGAAAAGGCAAACCTAGAAACTGAAGGCAAATTTCATACGTCGCTACGTCTTTGAATGTTCTAATAAATGACACAGATGGAAAGAAATTACTAACAGGAGCTACATATTGAAAGTCAAATGAGGTGCAGAAGTGTGAAGGTCATGGTTGACTAGGACATGATGAGATGTACATAATGTAGGGGGTATGGGTAGATACGTAAATGCAGTGGGGTAATGAGTTGTATTAAAAGAGAAGTAATTGGAGAACCATATATAAGCATTGTAATGAGATGCCTAAGCCATAGAAAAGTTAGATTTTAAGAAAGAAAACTGCAGGGAGGCATAAGGAAGCACCTTTTGATCCTTGTCATCTTATGTAACCACTGGGAAAGGCTCTTCCCACCCTCACAGCCCCAAGCCTATTCCTTGCTTTGCCCCCAGAAAATCAATTTATGATTTTCTTGTTTGGGAAAATTGCTTATATTTCTGTAATAGCACCTCTCAGAAGGATAAGGTGATTTGGTCAAGAGGTGGCTGAGGTGGTTGAATTAATTAAAACTGCACTTTGACTAAGGTAATTTTGTGTGGAATCTTTCTCTTTCTTTTTTCTTTCTTTCTTTCTTTCTTTCTTTCTTTCTTTCTTTCTTTCTTCTTTGCATTTAAATGACAAATGGATCCAAATGTCATTGCCAATAATGGAAAACAAAATAAAAACAGCAAGCTCTTTCTATTGAGTCTAATTATTACTGAGACTTTTATCTTGACGAAAAATGCTTTAAAAGATTCCCGTAGCAAAACTTATAATGAGGAGACACATATTAGGTCAATAGAGTAATTAAATCTAATTTATCAACTTTGAGATTGTTTGTAATATTTTTAACTTGGAAAATAAGCAAATTTACAGAGCAAGCATTGTTTCCAATCCTCTTTTTCAGCCAGCTTAAGTAAATAAAAATAATTTATCCTTACATGTATAATACATGCTTAACACTACATAAGGGAGGCAAACCTCTACCTCTTCCCATGTTAGGTTTTCATCTGGGACTTTTATACAAAAAGACAGATTAACAAGAGAAAAACAAATTATATGTATATGTATGTGTGTGTGTGTGTGTGTGTGTGTGTGTATATATATATATATATATATATTTAAGTTTATTTATTTTGAGAGAGAGAGAGCAGGGGAGGGGCAGAGACAGAGGGAAAGAATCTCAAGAAGGCTCTGTACTGACAGCACAGAGCTGGAGGACGGGCACAATCCCAGGAACCCCGAGATCATGACTTGAGCCAAAATCGACTTGGAGGCTTAATCCACTGAGCCCCCCACCTGCCCCAAAACAAATAATTTGTTAATGTGTGCGGTGCACATCACATGGGAGAAACATAAACCAAAAGTAACTCAAATTGCAGCTTAGAATTCCAGTTTATATAACTGGATTCTTCCATAAAGAACATGCACTGGCAGAGGAATTACAGGACAGAGCAAAGCAATTCTAAACTTCCAGGGGCAGCAAACTGTGGCAAGGTAAGTGTACGGGGCGGGGGATGGAGGTAATGGAATAATTTGTTTGCAGATTCCTCCGGTGCCATCTCTGGGATAAGTCTGTCTCCAGTTAAAGGAAAATTTATATCCTGCCTTTAGGCAGAAAAGGGAGAGCTTTTTCTGGGTTTGCTGCTTCTTAATTGTCTTCAACTCCTAATGATTTTTATGTCAAAGAGGCATATTTGGGGGTGACATATTCTGGTTTCTTTCAACTAGAAAAAGGGAAAAAATAACTAAAAAGAAGGAAATGAAAGCCATATTCAATTTCAACAAAGGAATTCTCTGTTAAAATTTTGGCATATATCTTTAACTCGATACAAGTTCATTTCCTGAATATTTGTAATATTAACTTCACTGCACTGCTCTTTTAAATGACTCACATTGAAATGCTTGGAGGCAAAGACTTTGGTGTCAGAATGAAGTTCAAATCTTGAAGTAGTTATATGGCATCAAATTATTACTTGGTTTTGTGGCTGTTGTCATTTGCATGTTAGTTTATTTCCTATGAAGCAGAACAAAATGTGTTTTCATTACATATTTGATTTGATATTGTAATTTTTCATTCTAGAGTTTCCACTTTTCATTCATATGAGTGTATTTTTGAAATCTAGTTGAGCATAGTTATAATAAATGCTTTAAAATCCTTGTCTGGGGTTGTCTCCATTGGTTATTTTATATCTTGAGAAGGGGTTATATTCTCTTGGTTGCTCATATGTCAAGCAATTTTGCATTGAACACTAAACATTTCAAATGTTCTATTGTGGAGACTCTGGATCGTGTTATATTATTTTGAAGAATGTTGATTTTTTTTTAAGCAGGAAATTAATTTGATTGGATTCTAACTACAAACTGACTCTTGGGTGGCAGCTTAAATCACAGTTCAGTTCTCCCTTCTCCCCAGGTCATAGCTAGGCTTCTCCCCCGCACCCCCCCACCCCGCCGTCCCTAATCTGTAGGTCAAGGGTTAGCCAAAGTGTTAGAATTTATACAAATAATTTAGGGGCACTTCCTGTCTGGATTATTTTTTTCCTTTAGTTTCCAACAGATGTGATTGTTCTGAAATCTTTTTCTTCTTCAAGCCAGAAAGAATGACTTATCAGAGTTTTAGCCACATCTGAGGCAGTACAACTTCTTATTCTAAGGCTAAACTTAGAAAGTACACACAAACACACACACACACACACACACACACACACACACACACAGAAAACACACGCTTTGTGTTTCTTCCAAGGGTCAAATCTCCTCTAGAATTTGCCTGATATTTTTCACTCTCCAGAGCCTTCAGTATTTATTTTGATATTTCTTTTTTTTTTTTTATCAGAGTTTATAATTCTTATCTGTGGTAGTGTCAGTTGGTTAAGAATTTCCTTTCCTAGATCTATAGATCTATAGATCTATAGATATCTTTTATCTCTCAGACAGAGAGAGAGAGAGAGAGAGAGATTTGACTAGTTGTTATAGATAGTATGTTGTTTAGAGACTGCTTTCCTAGAAAATGTATAATTGAAGATGCTAAGAGGATCTGAGTATCTGATACTCAAAATCCATCAAGAAAAATATATACCTTAATAAATTATCATTAGTGCCTTAAAGATCCCTAATGATATAGCAAACACTAAAGACAGAGAAACAAGGAGAGGAAAATATAGTGTTAAGTTGTAGTGAGTGACCACAGTTTGGTTTAAGAATCTGATTCCTTGGGCATTGGAAAAAGAACTGTTCCAACAATCACTAATAACTTACCCAAAATGGGCCATGTGGCAAACTGCAGCTAGCTGCCAAGACCATCTGGACAGTCAAGCTTCCTAATGTATTCAGCCTTTATTGTGGATCAGCAAATTCCATATGATTTCACCAGGCTCCCCAGTTGCACAGACTGTGAAACGGGCCGTCAGACCCATTCTGATCTAACTCCCACAGGAAGAGTCCTTAATTTGGTTTCCTTCTCTCAGAGGCAACTGGCCCAGGGGATCCAGCCAGCCCAGGCCCAGTCTAGCTTAGGAAATCAATGAGGCTGAGCTTTGACTACTCTAAATATTTGAACGTCTTAGGGAATAGTCCTATCCTTTCTTCCCTGCTTTTTTACCTTTTCTTTCTAGATGACTTCATCCATTCCCACAACCTTATTACCTCTATATGCTAATGACTACCAAACTTATATCAGTAACACTCTTTTCTCTCATGAGTTCCAAATTGGAACACCCAACTGCCTATTTTACATCTATTTTAAATGTCTCGCAGATATCTCAAATTTAACATGTCAAAAATCAAACACTTAATTTCTACCTCCCTCCTTCTCAAACCTTCATCTTCTCCAAACTTTCTCTAATGAGTTATTCAAGTCAAAGGCCTAGGCTCATCTCATTCCAATTTTAAAAAGTTGTAGAAATCTACGGGGAAAAAAGACAAATAACGCACTGGAAAATTAAGCAAAGAATATGAACAGATAGTTCACTGGACATATATATGAAAACATTACAATTTACCTATTTTAAGAGGAATACATTATTTTAAAATATCACTCATCACATATCCAAAGGACAAATTTTCCAAAACTCTAAAAATTACCATTAACTGTGAGGTCAACACACAAACAATAGGACATCTCCTCTGGAGGAAGTGAATATCTGGCAATGTCTACCAAAATTACAGATGTGTTTACCCTTTAAGCCAGAAATCCCACCTCATGTAATCTAAATAACACCTGGGGTCTTCTAATATATATACATAGTTGTTAGCCGTGGCTTTCTTCAGAGCAAATTATTGGAAACAATATATTGGGGTGAGGGGCAACCCACGAACTATAAGGGTTATTTTAATAGGTTTGTTTGTATAGGTCCATTCCGGTGTCAACTCCCAGTCTCTGGTGATAAAAATGTTCTTCCCTTCTTGGTATAAGGAGGGCACTTACTCATGGGAGATTTTATGACCCGCTTTTAGGTAGAAAAGGGAGGTCAGAAAGCCCTTCCTGCAACTGCTGTCTCTCAGGTACTTTCAGCTCAAAATAATCAACATGCCAAAGCAGTATATTTTGGGGCGGCATGTTCTGAATCCTTCAATGATAACATTGTATTTTATTTGGATCAGTATGACAGCAGTGTGGAAGACGGATTGCTAAGTTTAAGTCAGAAAAGGCATTTAAAAATCACAAATGATAGACCACACTTAAGTGGTCAATTATTTTTTGACAAACGTGTCAAGGTAATTTATTATGGAAAAAAATTGTCTTTTCAGAAAATAGGGCTAGAACACAGATTTCTGAGTGTGTGTGTGTGTGTGTGTGTGTGTGTGGCAGCAGGGGGTGAGGGTGGGGATGAGGAATGAACCTAGACCCTGATTTAACACTACACACAGAAATTAACTTGAAGTATACCATAAACCTAATATAAGACACAAAACTAATAAATTTTTAAAAGAGAACACGGTAGACAATATTTATGCTATTGAGTAAGGCACAATCTTAAACAGGACATTAAAAAGCACAAATTGCAACAGTTGTAAGAGAAAACATTTGATAAGATGGACTTCATTAAGATTAAAAATTTATACTCTTCAGAAGGTACAGTTAAGGAAGTGAAAATGCGTGCCAGAAATTACAAAAACTACATATAAAAATACATATTTGACAGATGGTTTGCATCCAGAATATATTTTTAAAAACCTCATACAATAAAACGACTCATTTACAACAGGACAAATTAGGGGCCCCTGGGTGGCACAGTCAAGCATCAGATTCTTGATTTCGGCTCAGGTCATGATCTCACAGTTCAAGGGATGGAGCCCCATGTTGGGCTCTGTGGAGTCTGCTTGGCATATTCTCTCTCCCTCTCTCTCAGCCCCTCCCCCACTCGCACAATCTATATAGCTCTCTAAATAAATAAATAATACACACACAAACAAACATATTAAAAAGGCGGGGCAAGTTATTAGAATAAGCACTTTACAAAAGAAGATATCTACATAGCCAATAAATTCATAAAAAGTTACTGAGCATCGCTATTCATCAGGGATATGCAAACTGAGACCACAACGAGATCCTACTCCCACCCATAAGAATTGCCAAGGTTAAAACAAAAACAAAAACAGTTAACAAGGATGTGCTGGAGACAGTGAAGAGCACTTGAAACTTTTGCATTCTTGGTGAACTACCCAGCATGCAGCCCCTTTGGAAAATAATTTGATAGTTTCTTTTAAAGTTAAACATATACTTTCCGTATGACTCAGAGGCACTTTCCGTATTTTCCCACTAGAAATGAAAACATATGCCCACATAAAGACTTGTATGTAAATGTTAATAGCAGAATTGTGAATAATAGCCAAAACGAAACAAATCAAATGGCCTTCACTGATTAATGAATAAAATGTGCTAATATCTGTACTAAGGAATACTACTTTGTAACCATAGAGAGTTAGAGAGATATCAGGGTTTACGAAGGGAAAAAATATGACCACAGGAGCTAGTAACACCCAGCAAACTTTACTGAGTGGCTTTTAGACAGGGTTGCAGAGGAAGAAAATCCTTCATGGCAGGAGACTGTTCCTGAGGTTTATAGCGAGGGGCTACCATCCAGGAGGAGAGGCAAGGTCCTATAGATGACAGGGAGATTAGAGAGGAGACTTAAGTGTCTAGTTGATATCTCTCAGCAGCATAGCGGGGCGTCTGTAAATCAGTGATCAGTCACCTCTAAGTGGCAACAGTGGCTCTGGTTTTTATAACCATAATGCTCTATCTCAATAATGTTCAGCAGATACTGAGTGAAATTTCTCAAGGTATATAAAGCAAGCAGATCCTAAATGCCTAGAAACCTGTTTGTTTGTCAGTTTTTGAAACAATTGGATGTGTAAACATTTGAGGTTGTTGCCAGCAGGCTACTGAGTTAATGGATTTCAGCATTCTGTGAAGAAATGAACAGACTCAGGGGACAAGAAACTTAAGGTCCATCTTTGGCTCATTTATAGAATGGTAACAAAAAGAGGGAAAACAGTAATACAATCAACATCATGCATAAATCTCAAAACATTATTATAAGGAAAATAAGTTAAATGCAAAAGAGTATGTACTGGTTGATTTTGTTTATGTGCAATACTAGAAAAGACAAAACTGTAATGGCAGAAAACACCTTGGTGGTGCTCAAGGCCAGAAGCTGAGGACAGGCGGCAAAGGAGAAAGAGGAACTTTAGAAAGAGATAGAACTGTTTTTTGTTGATTGTGTTGTTGAGTACACAATTGTATAGACTCACCCAAACTCACAAAACTCTGTTTAAGTAGGAGAGTTTTATTGTGTGTAAACAAAGAAAGAAAGCTAAAAAACTATTAATGATGAAGCCGATTTCAAATAAGAATTATAAGTCCAGCAGAAATATGAACTGAAATTCATTTTTGATCATTTTCCTATTTTGATCCTTTCCAGGGGCAAGAATTGCTAGCCATCAGGACAGAGACAGAGTGGTGTTTAGTTTATTGATTAGTGTCAGAAGAAAAAGCATCTTCTGCACATTGAGGTCTGAGATAGGTACCTTTTGAAAAGGTAGACAGGAAAAGTATTTTTATAGGTTATTTATAGGAAAGCTTACTTTGTTCAGGCGTGATAACAGGTCCTCTGGGTAAGCAGCAAAACTAGTCACTTCTTGGGGGGACGCACATTGGTGCTTTGAATGATGGATTGCCTCTGAATAAACAGTACAACGTACCTCAGATTAAACTATAAATTACGTGGGAAGTCGTAGAACACCAGAAAGCAAGGTCTTAGTTTACAACCCCACCTGATCTTTACGGTGTTACAGTTTACTCAGTATTGTTCCCCGCTGCATTGGGAGGCACCTGGAAGGGTGGATGATACCGATCACCGACACTTTAAAAATCCTTTTCATTGCCTTTGGAATGTAAATTTTAGTCATTTGGTTCTACTGAAATTATGAGGCTACCTTATTTTATTTCATTTTTTAAAATTTTTATGGAATATTATTTATTTATTTATTTATTTATTTATTTATTTAGAGAGTGTGTGAGCAGAGGAGGGGCAGAGGGAGAGGGAGACAGAGAATATTAAGCAGGCTCCGTGCCCAGCAGAGCCCTATGTGGGGCTTGATCTCACACCTGTGAGATCATGACCTGAGCTGAAATCAAGAGTCAGATGCTTAACAGACTGAGTCACCAAGGCTTCCCAAGGCTATATAAAAAAAAAAAAAATCAAAACCAACAGTGACCTCTTCTTCCTCTCCAGAAACTTTACCCACAGCCCATTCTATCCACTCTCCTCTACTTTAGCACAGATTTAGCCTGACTTAGGTCTTCCAAAATTTCTCTAGAGGAGTAACTTATTAATTTATGTGGTTTCAAAGAGAATCATCAGAGACAAACAAAATAAAACTTCACATAATCTGAGATATGAACATAACTAGCAATTATATTCCATAGATTGAATGTATTTCTAATCCATTTTAGAAGGTATTCTAAAGGAACAGGTAACTGTATTCACTGAAACAGATATGAAAACTTGAAAAGATTTTTTGAAGAAATGTGGTACACAGAGTGTTAAAAAAAGTTGATAATGTATTCTTTTGAAAGTTTACTCTTACATTTAAAAAACTGAGTCTTATCTTAGGGACATATTTCATATTATTTTGAATTTCATCCTTCTCTACTACAAATTAAAGATGGATAGTTCACCTTATTTCATATTAGACATCTTAATTTCCATTTATCCATAAATGATAGATAATATAAACTCTAAGGTCACTTTATATTTTGCTATTCATGAAGTCAGAAGATCTGGGTTCTGGTCTAGTTTTATATCATCTCAAGTTAGTCTCTTTGCTCTGAAAACCAATGCCCTCATATGTAAAATGAAACAAATGATATCAGTTCTGTCTGCTTCATGGTGAGGTTATGAATATCAAATGCCTTTGAGAGAACTTTAAACACTATAGAGTCATCTATAAACAGAAATGCTTAGCTCCAAAGTGGAATAATAGTAAACATACCATAGCAGGTCATTTTTATTCATTCATGTATTCCATAATTCAATCCTTCTTCTTTTCACTACTAAATAAATACTGAGTATCTCCTGTATCCCAGGAATTATCTTATGAGCTGTAGATGAAGAAATGTAAAGGATACAGAGTTTATCCTTCACGTACCCAAAGCCCATCTAGGCTGGGAGACAGACATGTAAGCAGCTTATCAAAATACAAACTCATAATTGCCGTACCAGTCATAATAACAGCAAAAAAGGAGTCCCGTGTGAGAGAAATGTTTCAGAACAATAATTAGAGGTGAATTTTGGGAGATCGATGCAATTGGAAGTTTGATTTTTGGTAAAAGAGTGGGGTGAAGATTAAGACTTAGACTGGAATCTGAGGGTAGAATGACTGGTAAACCATTCTTTGCACCAAGGCTTTGTAGGAAGGATATGTACTTTGGTCAAGAATGCAACAAAGGCTCTAAGCTAGGTAAACGGGTAATAGTCATCAATAACAGGACTCTGAATGGTTTAATTTAATGAATTCAACCACATACTTTCATGCTTTTAGAAGATGATTGACAGCCAGCCTCACTCTAGAGACCATAGGAAATAGCACTCTGGGGCTACTGCAATGATAAATGAATGTGTGGTTTATCAAGAGGGATTTTCATGCTTAATTGCAAAGTCTTACAAAAACCCCAACCCAACCTGAGAATTGATAGGGAGTAGTAAAGACAAGGCATAAGCATAAAACTTCCCAAATTATAGAAGGGAAGAGATTTAGACCATGCTACCCAAAATATACTTTTTGGCATTGATTATTTTGAGTTGAAGATGCTCGAGAAACAACAGATGCAGGAAGGAGTCTGACCTCCCCGTTTCAATCTAACAGCAGGTCATAAAACTTCCCATGAGAAAGGTGCCCTCCCTGTATCAGGAAGAGAAAAATAACCTTGTCACCAGAGACTGGGAGTTGAATGGACCTGTGCAAACAGACTTACTAAAATAACCCTTATTGTTCATTAATTCTTGCCCCATGCATTTCCTACTCACTGACCCACAATTTACTGCCCCTCGCTCAAGCCTTTTTATCTTGTCACATCCCCATGATTTCTTGTTCTTTGTGTAAAAAGGTACACCAACATTTGACCTTTTTTGGGTCTTCATTTTCCCTCTGAAGACTCCTATGCACACATAAAATGGATTAAAATGAGTATGTTTCTTTCCTATTAAACTGTGTTATGCCAGTTGAATTCTTAGGCTAGTCACAGAAGTTAAGAAAATAAAAGGAAGTTTTCCTTCCCACAGAAGTAGTGGGGTAGTCTATAAACTTCCTTACGTTGCCCAAATTTAGTTAACTCAGAAATGTTTGCAGTCTACTCCCTTTTCCAGACTTAGACCTAAGTGGAGGAAATAAGGATTTTATTTGCTGAGATATTAGCATTTCTGGACTCAAATGTTCTGACTTCTGAGAAATCTTAACCAAGAAAAGTGATCTGAGCATTGATGTTGATCAAGATCTTAGATTTCATCTTACAGGCCATGAGGACATTTGCAAGAAAAAAATGAAGTTTTTGCAAATGGTGATTCTGATAGCATCAAGCTCAACAGATAGAAATGGGGATGCGGTTGAGGTTGACAGGAGAAAGGCAGAACAGTTCAGAGTGACCTACTGACTTTGAAGCGAGATCAGCCATGGAGAAAGGGGTGGTAAAAGAGTGACTGATCATGGGAAAAAACTGTCCTCAGAAAAACTTCCAAAGTAGCCTTGACAGGATGGGATGAGACTGGTCTGGAGAGGGGCGAGGAGGAGGAGTGAAAGATTCTGGTTTTGGAATCTGTGCAGTTAGCAGCACCATGAACTAGGATAGCTATATCAACAGGGTGGGGCTGGCGGAGAAGATAATGAGTGGTGTGAACATACTCATTTTCAAGGTACTTGGGGGATCTCCAAGTATCCCTGTCAACATGATAGTTATAAATATGATTCTGCTGCCCAAGAGAAAGATCTAGCTGGAAACAAGTATTTGTAATCATCCACTGGGTTCAGGTCATGCAAGAAAACAGAATGATTTTAACAAGACTATTTTGATTGAAAAGGGTACAGAAATAACAGTCAGTCTGAACAGGACACATCACCAAAGAATTCTGAAGAAGAAACTTACAGAAAAAAAGGAAAGTAGTGAGAGAATTAATATAAAAGAGTTTTAAGAAGGACGAGAGGGAAAATGGGTGTAGAGAAAAGAGCCAAATGTTCCAGTGATACTGGCAGACTAAAAAAATGAAAAAGATTTTGAAACTAAAAAAATCCAGGACACTGATAACCTTAACATAATACTTTAGTATGGTAGTTGAAGCAAATTCAATCTTTAATTGGTTAAGTAGTAAATAGATCCTGGAGAAGCGTACAGAAAACGTGCATCCATGTTTCAGAAAGTTTATTTCCAAGTTATAGAATAAAAAAATATAGCAGCTTGAAAGGTAACTGGAATAAAGGGAAAGGGACTTTTGTAATTGATTAACCAATTATGAATCGATTTTATTTGACAGAGGGAGGTATATAATAATAGAGGCTATCACGGCTGAATTCTGGATCTAATTTTTCTATTGCTGAAGGTGGCCGTATATAATAATGGTCAAAGGTATGGTTTGGGCACCTCGTGTTCAAATATCACTTAACTACTTTGTATCTCAATTCATTTATATATACAGTAAGAAAAAAATGATTATTTCTGCCTCATAGATTTGTTGTTACTGACACATTGTAAGTACTTACTATGTATTAATTATTGTATTATTAGATTATTATCACAGATTTATTTTTATGTCAGCATAGAGTACTTTTAAAGCAAGTACATATGTGTTTATTAAGTAAAAATTTCGCTCCAAGTCAATTCCTGGTCAAGAGGCTATGTAAATGCCAATACTATTCTCTTTCTACAGCGGAGGATTGCTTTTTCTAGGAATGGGGAAAGCCTGTTAGAACATGGAGCTGTCAGTCAAGCCTTGTTTAGTGCCGGAAACAAGTTTTATCCATGTTAATGCCAGAATATCACTAGGGATCAAGATCTTTTCTCAATGATATAGACATGCTTTAAGCATTGGGTCCTTATCCTCAGGAAGAAAATTGTTCTTTCAGCTTGAGGTCTCTGCATGAGCTTGCTGCTCCAAATCTAGTTCTCTGGATATATTTTTATTTTAAATGGAAAAAGTAAACTACATATTCAATTTTAAAAAATGATAGCACAAATCCCAACATCCTTGATCAGGTACCCATAAAGCAGAGCATCATGGTTAAACAGAAGGGTTCTGTAATCAAACTAATTGGCTCATATTTGTTTCTAAATATGGATAGAAAATTGGTGTATGAGAAGAGAATTCAGTAGATGATTTTTTTTTCTTGTGTCGCTTCAGGTGCTCTGAAACACATTTTTTCCCCCAGGGGCCTACCCTGATCCTACTTAGCAACTTTTTAAAGGCAAGTATATAATTTAAATTAGGAGAAGACACAAGACGGATTTTGCCATGGCAGTTGAAAGCAAGGTAAAATGGAGATAATAAGGCGATGAAGAAAAGACCAATTTCAATGAGAAAGAGAAGGGATGGAAGACGGAGAAGGAGAAGAAGCAGAAAGGAGGAGCAGTGGGAGAGGGGGCGGAGGAGAGGTGAGTGGAGAGGGAGAATGAGAATGAGAGAGGGCAGGGAAGGAGGAGAGCCATGGTGCTGCCATACTGCTACTGAATGTGTGAAGAACACATTGCTCAATCCTAGATTCCGAAGATACGGCACCAGAGTCCAAGTGAGCGCACCTGGTGACTGCAGTTTGTTCTTGCCCACACCCACACCCCTCTTTCTTGGTGGTTGAGGGAAGGCCCAGAGAAACCTCAAATAACACAGTGAGAGTGAGGCAGCCTTTATAACCAAAAGGGTAGTTCAGATCATCTAAGTTGAAGGTAAAAAGCCACAAAATAGAGATTAAAAATAATAAAGAAAATATGGTACATATGGAGAAATCTGGGAGAAAGAAGGAGACTCCCATCATAGTTAAGAGAAGAAAGTCTTGATGCACACATGAACATTGGAAGAGAGAAGCTAACCTTTGCATGGTTCTGACTATGAAAAGTGTGAGATACTTTTATCTACTCTGAGTGAAGAGGCTTGAGGAGATTCACAGCTTTTGCAACAAATGTGGAGAAGCCAGGGGGAGAGTGATGTCAAAGGGTTGCTGACAGCATTGTGAATGGGCAGAGAATGGGAATCACCGGGATCCTACATTTCTCAGCAGATCTTCGTTTTTTCAGAGGTGGGGAGGAGGTCCTCCTTTCTTTGGAAATTCAGTGCCTAGCACGCTGCACAGCACATTGCAGTGATGAAAATAAAACACGTGAGAACATTTTATAAATTATCACATATTAGGTACCAGTTCAGTTTCCATTATATTTTTTAACTACATCTGTATATATATAAACTTTCTAATTTTTAAAATGGTATGAAGCAGCAATGGGAATGTTTTTAACAAGAAAAATTGTTGGAAGTAATAAACTGCTTTTATTATTACATTTAAATTTTTTTCTTACAGGTATAAAGTCCTTTTGATTAATTTAAAAGTATAAGTGATGAACTGAATAACTTCACATGCTCATAAAATAATCCTGTGATTTATTAAATGGTGTATTATAATATAATTTAATATTATTATAAAAAGCAAATATAACTCACATATATAATTAATTTGCATATTCATTAAAACTTTGGGCGGGGGGGGGGGGGGGGCTCCTGGGTGGCTCAGTCATCTGAAAGGCTGATCTTGATTTTGCCTCAGGTCATGATCCCAGGGTGGTGACAATGACGCCATGGGGCTCTGCCCTGAGGCTGCTTGAGACACTCTCCCTCTGTCCCTCTCCTCCGCTTGCACTCTCTCTCCCTCTCTAAAGTAAAAAAATGAAAACTAAATTTAAAAACTTATTTTTAACCGAATATAGGAGAAAACCCCAATATTTTAGCAAAACAAAGAAAATCCCATATTTTATTAATAAATTTCCTCCATAGTGGCAAGCAGGTATCAAAATGCTCCCTTTTAGAGAAAAAGAACTATGAAGGAACCCAAACTTCATAAATCTGCATGACACTTTTTTGAATCAATTATACTTAGAAATACATATTTCAGGGGCACCTGGGTGGCTCACTCAGTTCAGCGTCCAACTTTGGCTCAAGTCATGATCTCACAGTCCATGAGTTCGAGCCTTCCATCAGGCTCTGTGCTAACAGCTCAGAACCTTGAGTCTGCTTCAGATTCTGTCTCCCTCTCTCTCTGCCCTTCCCCCACTTGTTCATGTGCACTCTCTCTCTCTCAAAAATAAATAAAATTAAAAGAAAAAAGAAGTAAATATTTCATGTGACAGATTTTGTACATGGCTTTCCCCAATCCCCGGGGGATAAAGGGGATAAATGCTTTCAGATGCTACAAGTCAGCTTTCTCACTTTTTCTGAGTGATTTTTGGGGATGGAAGTGGGAAGTGAGGATGATGTTGGCGGTGGTAAGGCCCCAGAAGTTGGGGAAGGCGTGGGAAAAAACCACCCCGTACCAACTAATATTAGATTAAAATCAAGTTTCATTCTCCCCAATCTCAATCCAGTTACATTATGTTGATTTTGCCAGAAAGCATTAAACTAAAATAGGACTTTAATTATTTTATTATTATTCACATCATTTAAAAAATGTGCCAAGGCTGCTAATATTTAACTTACTAGTTTAAGTTCTGATAACTGATAACTCTTTCCCTTAATGAAAAGCATATTTTCCGCTGCTCTGGAAATGCCAAAGCCAAAAGACTAGAAGGAATCAGGATTGCAACGGCATTCCAAATTAGAAATCCTTAAAGTCTTCATGTCCTTTCTCTATAGCCTTTTTTCTTAATTATTATTATTTTCTTATTATTTTAAGAAAAAGTGCAATGAACACTAACTTCTAATCTTGCTAGAACTAGCATGGGTTCTAAACCACAGCAGCCCCTGCTCCAAACATATCCTCTTATTTCAAGCTTTTGGTAAGGGAAAAAAAATCGTTTAACGCTTCTAGATTCTTTGGCTCCTCTAATAACCAAATTAACATAAGACAGATTAACCAGAGCAAAACAAATTTAATTATGCACTATATAGGAGGCCTAAGGACAAGTTGGACAATTGAGGCCTATACGCCATCTTCAGCTAAGGAATGGGATAGAGGTCTGGGGCCTCAAAAAGGGAGGAGGGTGATTCCTAGGACAATAAGAAGAGATGTTTGGTAATTATATGTTTGCCCTGCCTTACAGATAAGTCATTCATATAAAAAAGTTACCTCATGGTAACAGCTCTCTTTCTGAGCCAGGCCCCCTATCTAAATTATTTTAGGTAGTTAAGGGGAGAGGTAATAATTTTTCTTGAATCTCTGGGTCTTGATTGCCTTCAGCTCAAAACAGTCTCAAAAAGTGACACATTTTGGGAAGATTTTTTTCTAAACCCCTTCAAAGCTCAAAAGTCAGTTACAGTTATGCCTATAGCATAAAGATATATGGACTACATCATTTCTCATAGGAAAAACTTATTTACTTCTTCAAGTTGAAGTGGGATTCTTGAGGTACTGGATATGATTTTATATACAATTTTACCCATGATATTATGAAAATTAATAAAGGGAAACCTCACTAAAATGGAGTCAGGAGGTTTTGGCAGGGGGAGCTCTCAAGCCTTCCCACTCCTAGTCACAAGAAGAGATGAACTTGACCTTACACAGAATTGACCTTGCATGTGGATACTATTCCAGCTAGAGGAAGAGAGATACTTTCCTTATCTCCCTCAGTAACAGCTGCACCAATAAAAAGCCACCATTCTTCAAACCGCCAATTTACTTCAGTGGACTTTTAGTACATAACAGTCTTCCCAGCTTATTTCTTTTCTCCTTAAAAAAGCATGCCTCTCAGGTGCCTAGGTGGCTCAGTCGGTTAAGCACCCAACTTCGGCTCAGGTCATGATCTCTCGGTTCCCGAGTTCGAGCTCCGCATCAGGCTCTGTGCTGACAGCTCGGAGCCTGAAGCCTGCTTCAGATTTTGCGTCTCCCTCTCCCTCTGGCTCTCCCCTGCTCACGCTCTGTCTCTCTCTGTCTCTCAATAATAAATGAACGTTAAAAAAAAAAATAAACATGCCTCTCCTTTGTTCCTCAGACTTGCCTATGGTTTTGCTGCAGCGTGTTTGTCCCAGATTGCAATTCTCTTTTATTCTTGAATAAATCCACTTTTTGCTGGTAAAAGAACTAGCAGTTTTTATTTTTAAGGTTAACAATATAGTTTTTAGGCAAAACATGTTTGTGTTACAATATTTAACACATTATCTCAAATACCTTATTGATAAAGTAATGTAATCCCTGTTCCCGTTAGTGTGCTTTGTGGTGAGCAGAACAACTCTAGCTCTCTTGGACACAAAGTAAAGATTCACTAGAAGTAGTCTGGGTAGTATAGAAAAATCTAACTAAGGGACAACTATGTGTCAGAAAGATATGAAATAGGACAGCTCTATGGGCTCAGGTACTAGGAAATAAGGCAGAGTCTCCTTAAACAACCACCCTCATCCACATGTCTCTTTTTCTTTTTCTTTTCTTTTTAACCAAGCCTCTTGTGTGTGTGTGTGTGTGTGTGTGTGTGTGTGTGGTTATTTTCTTTGAAAATCATATTGTTGTGGTGGAAAAAATTACTCATCCTTTCTCACTTCTTTGGCTGGTCTAACAATCAAATTAACATAAGACAGATTAACAGAGGAAAAACAAATTTAACTGTGTGTGTATGGAAGCCCCACACCCATGAGAGGTTCAAAGGCAGGAAGGTAAAATAAGGTATATGTGCCATTCTGAGCTAAAGAATGGGACAGGTACCTGGAACCTCATAGGAAAAGAGACACATCAAAGGGCCAGAGAAAGAGCAGATGTCTGGTAATTAGATGTTTGCCCAGCTCTTCAGATGTCACTTAGATAAAGTTTACTCTGGTAATAACTCTCATTCTGGGAAAGACCCCTAATTTAGATCCATCTAGGTAGTTCAGCGAGGGGGAAACTGTTCTCTTGAGCTTACAGGGTCTCGATTGCCTTCAGCTCAAATTAGTTCACCTGTGAAACTGGCACATTTTGGGGAAACTTACATTTTATTAATTTTTGAGAGAGAGAGAGAGAGAGAGACAGAGTATGAGAGGGGCAGGGGCAGAGAGAGAGGGAGACACAGAATCTGAAGCAGGCTCCAGGCTCTGAGCTGTCAGCAAGGAGCCCGACACAGGGCTCGAACTCGTGAACTGCTAGATCATGAGCCAAAGTCAGATGCTTAACCATCTGAGCCACCCACATGCCACTGGGGAGACTTATTCTGAACCCTTTCAATCAATCATGAGTAAAAAATATAATTTTTAGTCTTTTCACATCATACTAAAAATGTAATCTTATTTTATGTTAAATTAAGTTCCATTTAAAAGTGGTACCTGGGATAGAAGAGCAAAAGGCACAGTGATGTTAGATTGCACTTAATATAATAGTGGATAGAAAAGACTATAGAGGAAGAAAAGCAATTTTTCCTCTACCCCTTCAAGATTTTTGGTTGTGACATCCCCCTGTAATCTGTAAAGACAGATTGACAGGAGAAAAACTAAGAGAAATTTAATAACATGCAGACCTCCTATACATAGAGGGGACATCCAGAAAAATCCAAAGTCATCCAAACATCACCTTAAATACCATCTTCATGACCAACAGATGAATTAAAAGATGCTCAATATCGCTCATCATCAGGGAGATACAAATCAAAACCACAATGAGATATGACCTCACACCTGCTAAAACTAACAACATAAGAAACAAGTGTTGGTGAGGATGCAGAGAAAGGGAAACCGTCTTGCACTGTTGGTGGGAATGCAAACTGGTACAGCCACTCTGGAGAACAGTATTTTTAGCTTTTTGAAGCTAAAAATAGAACTACCCTATGACCAGCAAGTGTACTACTAGGCATTTACCCCAAGGATACAAGGATACAAAAATACTAATTTGAAGGGATACATGCACCCCAATGTTTATAGCAGCATTATCAACAGTAGCCAAATTATGGAGAGAGCCCAGATGTCCATCAAGAACCCAGATGTCCATCGACTGATGAATGGATAAAGAGAAGGTGGTGTATATATATACATATATATATATGTATATACATATATATGTATATATATACATACACACACACACACACACACACACACACACACACACGTTGGAAAATTACTCAGCCATCAAAAAGAATGAGAGCTTACCACTTGCAACAATGTGGACAGAGCTAGAGTATTACATTAAGTGAAATAAGTCAGAGAAAGATAAATACCATGTAATTTCACTCATATGTGGAATTTAAGAAAGAGAACAAGTGAACATGGTGGGCGGTGGGGGGGAAGAGAGGCAAACCAAGAAACAGACTCTTAACTATAGAGAACAATCTGACCGTTACTGGAAGGGAGGAGGGTGGAAGGATGGGTCAAATCGGTGATGGGGATGAGGGAGGGCACTTGTGATCCAAGTGTTGAATTACTAAATTCTATACCTGAAACTCGTATTACACTGTATATTAACTAACTAAAATTTAAATAAAAACTTGAAGATAAATAAATAGCATCTTAAGCTAATGACAAAAGAAAGATACTGAGGATGGGGAGAGCCCTTTATGGGAGGTTATCAGGCAAAGCACAGTCAACAAGGGTATGATTGATATGCAGATTTAAGTCCAAATCTTCTCCAGTTTAGGTTTCTAGAGACTTAATTGTCCTCTTCCTGGCATAGATAGGGAAGCACAAATGTCTCTTACAAAAAGGCAAGTTCTCTGTTTTCAGAAGTTTTCAGAAATTCTCCCATATCTGCTATCTTTATATATAACGAGTTCAAAATAATCCTTATGCGTAAAAGATACATTTTGGGGCAGTATATTCTGCCTCTTTTCAGGAATAAACACTTCTAATTTTGTCAAGAACAGAGAACTGTCAAACAGGACTCATCAGGCAAATACGTAAAGAAGCAGCATAACCACCTGTGCATGGGAATTTTTTCAGAGAAATGTTCTGTTTGCAAAAGCGTTCTTCTTTCTAGATTTGCTACACAGGAGGCAAATTAAAGGCTTCCTCCGACACTTCTGACTATTCAATATCTGTAACATAATTACACGTATGTACGTGTATGTACGACTTGCAATATCAGTGGCCCTAAAATATTTGAAGTTTATCGTAAAGATAGTTACAAATTACATTTTTCACCAGCAAAATACACGAGCTCAAGCAATGTGCATTTTAAAGTGAGTTTATGTTAAATTAATTTTATTTGGTTTAGCACATAAGTAGATGTGGCTTCTACTGTGAGACTCTGGTTCTCCCCATAAAAGAGGTAATATCGAAGAGTGAAAAGTGAACACATTTTGGTGTTGGGAAATTGGGTTAAGACTTAACTTTGCTCTGTAATGTTGAACAATTTACTCCTTGAATCCATATTTTTCTTTCTGTCTCCTAAAAATGTGAGTATCTGTCTTAACTCTCCAGAAGATATAATACACTCTGTAATTGTGTCATACATTCCAGTGATCACTCTGACAGGTGCAGAGTAAAAAGCCCATTCGGGAATTAAAGCAATGGCAACAATTCTAAAGACATGAGCTAATTTCCACTATAAGCCTGAACTTAAACAAGCACCAATTTTCACTTTGCAAATCTCTCATGCCTATGCCCTGTCTTTCTTATTCATAAAGTGTTAGCATGTAGCCTTAATACATTCATATATGATCATGGTTGCTCTCCTTCCTTAAAGTATTTCTATTTTGAGAAGTATTTTTGGGAATCAATGCTTAACATTTTATGAGATAAGAAACAATTTAAAATAGTAACAATGCTGACAAGAATGATCAAATTAATAGGTTTGCTCAGCATGTTTTTCCTAAGGAGTGATGAGCTAAAAAATCAAATTATATTTATGTCTGTCTGTACATGTGTCTTCACATGAAATGACTTGGAAAAAGGAAATAAACCAAAATATTGGGAAAGTGCCAGAATTTGTGGAGTTTGCCTTTTGTCTTTATGGCCTTTTTACATTTCCAGATTTCCTGTATTACTTTTATCATCAGTAAAGACTTCTACTAGACTAGAACCCAATGTATGAAAGAAAAAGTCTGGATGTTTCTAATGGGATGTTCTGATAAGTTAGTAGGTCTAAAAATACTGCTGAGGGTCTCCTTTTTCCCCATTCCTGGTTTTGGAAAGATTGATTTCTAAAGGTGAAGATCGTAAGAGAAATTCTTTCAAGTATAAGCAGATATTAAATATAAAAATTGGGTGACTAGAAAACAAGGTTTTCTTCCTGTTATTATATTTAGAATATATGTTTGCCTTTAGGTAATCTAATATTGGTATCTTCATCTGGTATTATTCGTTTAGTGATTCAGTTTCATGATTTTTTCCAATTCAGCTTTTTTTTTTTTCTGTGTAACTTCCTTTAAAGATAGAACATATTTTCAAATTAATGTTAGTTTAAAAACAGTAATGGAGTCTCTCTCTAAAGTACACAGTAACTAACTCTTCCACTGTTCAGGGTTTGAAACAGTCCTTGGAATTGGGCAAAATGGCTTCATTTATACTACAAGGATTCATTGTTACTGATTCTTTAAAAATTCTTTTCAGAGGGCAAGATGTGGCTCTTAGACAAACAAAAAGATCAAATGTTTGCAAAGTAACACAAGCTAGATTTTAGATCTAAGAATGCTAATTAATAAACTAACTTTTTTAAAAGTCATATTCTAGACAATTGGTTCTTCCCATAGAGCCCCTTCCTTCCTTCCATCCTTCCTTCCTTCCTTCCTTCCTTCCTTCCTTCCTTCCTTTCCTTCCTTCCTTCCTCCCCCCCTCGTCCCTCCCTTCTCTCCTTCCTTCCTTCCTTCTTCCCTTCCTTCCTTCCTTCCATCCCTCCTTCCTTCCCTCCTTCCTCTCAAAATCAAACAAACCAATATTTAAAGCAGCTGTGTCTCTCTATATATATAAAAGAGAGAAGTGAAATTGCTTGGGTTGGAATGGGGGCTACCTTTGGTTCCTGCTTTTCCTACACATGCTAGAAATAAGGATTCTGAAGAATCCTAAGAATTTCTCAATGTCCAATTAGAAAATTCATTTTGTAATCTAAGATTTATCAGGTTCCTAGTGTTATACACACAGCTTGGGGTTTTGTTTGTTTGTTTGTTTGTTTGTTTCTTTGTTTGGTGGGCGTGGCTGGAGGCAGCATCTGAAACAGAGAAGCAGCTAGTCAGGCTGTAACATTTACATTTGCCCCAATTATTAGTTATTCTAAGTTCTCCACATCATTGTAATAGGCCTCAAAAATGCTACTTGGTAAGTTAGCAGTACCTGATAGAATGGGAGTCAAGAGCAAAATCTCGTCCTGTTACTCTTACAGCAAGTAGACAAATTAATAAACAATTTAGTTAATTTAAGTACAATCGCTCCTTGGCCTTTTGGCTAAGATCAAGTGTAGTTAATTTAAGTACAAATTCTCATCTCAGGGACACATTTTTGTTGAAACTCTCTGTTAATTTGGCAGTTAACAAACTGGACAGACAATGACTTTTATTGGAAATTCACAGGTATTTAACTATATTTTTAAAAATGCAAAAGCATTGGAACTAGCTTTACCTTGTGGTTGGGAAAGGATGTACTCAAGTATCACTATATTAAATATTATTGTAATTTAAAATATGGTCCCAAAGTAAACAATTTTTGGAGCCGCCACATAAGTGAAGGCTCGACAAAAATGGGAATAATTACAGCCACAACCACAATCATTACAAAAACATTTTCTGACTAAAACCTATGAGACTCGTATTCTGTATGGACCCATTTATTCTCACTCTTTCCTGAAGACTGAGCCAGTGTCATTAGGCTTTATATCCAGAATGATCATGGACTTCATTTAGAAATAAGCTTTTTATTGCAATATGAAATTTTAAATATTTAAATGTTACAGAGGGCCGGTATAAAACCCTTCTCTGGAGGAGCCTCTGTGACCTGTAGCATCTGTGGAGATGACAATACTTGTTAATAACTGCCAACCCTCACTATTCCATCCTAAGAAACAGATCACAGCAGCACATTCTCATTTATTGGACCACCAAAGTGTATTTGTGTTTTTTTTTTAAGATTGGAGTGGTTGAAGGACATGTTTCTTGTTCATAAGGCTAATACTGAGAAGAAGCTGTATTGAAAGTGGCATTGATATGAGGACTACTTTTTTTAAAATGGACCACTTATGGAAAAAAAATATTGATACTCTTGCTTGAACACGAGCTTTACAAATGAGGGGAAAAGATCCCTTTTCATGGTATTACTATAGAAGTTTATTATTATTCAGGCCCCAAAAATCCAAATATGCTTAACATCAAGGGAAGTGGTTGGTCTGTGTTTTCTGTGCATTCAAGCATCTCAATTATATTCAAAGAGAAAGATAAATGCACCTACTTTATCCATTTTTACTTAAAATGTCTCTTCATATTTTACACCCAGTAATCAGCGTAGCATATGTTCACAGAATACTGCAATAAATGATAAATATCCACATTATATTCATGATTTTTTTTTCAATGAGAGTTGATCCCATTTCTAGTTTTGACTGGCTGCATGAGCCCGGTCATTTTTTATATTGAAAATAGACTCTCACTGTTACAAACATTAAATCAACCTTTATTCACATGCAGTTTTATTTGCTTCATAAGACCAGTATAAGCATGATTGAGAGATACCTTCCGCATTTTTTTCACATGAAAAAGTGGGTTTACTATTTAAGGCCCAAGTGCACTTGAGAAAGGGCTTTTGAAAAGCTCTGGATTTCAAGGCAAAACAATTGGCATTGTCCATTACGCTTGGATAAATGTTTGTACTTTGTAGCAGTTTCCTAGCATTCTCTTTTGAAACAATGCCGAGTCTCCAGATCAACATTGTACTCAATGATGTTTCTATTTTTGTTTTCCTTGATCAGTACCAGGGGAAGAAGACTGTAACAGATCCTTCAGAAAATCTGTTCAGGGTGACAAAGAACTCAAGGGAAAGCTAATCATCTAATGATTTCAAGGCACTTTAAATTCTTGGTACCCAGTTCACTTCTGTGAACCATCGTGCCTGATGAGTGCCTGAAGGGCCAAAACACTGACCACACATTTCTGCTATATTAAAAAAAAAAAAAAAAAAAAAAAAAGCTGTTCACATGTACAAAGCATGTGAGTGGAGAATGACCCCATGCTTTTGCCATAGCTCTGCTCAGAAAACAAGACAAATGAAGCAATGTAAAATGAGTTATAAATGAGTACATGTGCTAGTTTGATTTTTTTAATAGGAAATATTCAAAATAAAAACATGCAATTGTGTTGAATAGGGACATATTTTGAAAAAAAAACCATATATATATACACAGAATGGGGATTTGGAATTAATATTTAATTTGAAGGAAATAGATATTAAAATCATTCCATTTTAATGAAATTAAATATGAAAGCATTGAAAATAAAATGTAGTTTTACCTAAAAGCATGCTAACTTAAAGCTGAAATGCTTCAGATAAAAAGTTATCTATGCAAATTTTGTTTTCTTACTTGAACTTTTATTAATGTTGAAAACTGGCATTTGTTGGTTTTCACTGATACGATATTTCAAAAGAGAATTACCAGTTTCGTAGTTTTCTTTTCCTTGAACCAAAATAAAATCCTTTAACAAAAAGTCTTGGTATTAAATCACTAGCAAAGAGTAGCTCAAGGCCTTATTTAAAGAACCTCAATAATACCAAAAAGCAGAGAGGATATGAAAGGAAAGAAAATCTGGACTAAGTATGGTCTAAAAAATTAATTTAAGACATTCTTTTTTCCTCTTGCTTTCTCCAACAAAGTAATAACACTTGGGAGTCTTTCACACAAAATCAGCCTCAAGCAGTCCATGAAATACAGAGAATGCAGAGACAGAGAACTGAAGTTGAAATTGTTTCAAAGTCCTCAATCTATACTGTCTTCAATATGCAAATAGAAAACTTTAAATAGGGATTTAGGGAAGTCCCTAATTAGGACCTAAATAGGAAGAAGGTTGTTGGGGAGAAATGGACTCCCATGTAATTTCCCAGACTGAGGACTGAAAACATACTTTAGAATTATGAAATCTAAAATAGTTCACTTTTGAGGCGCCTGGGTGGCTCAGCCGGTTAAGCCTCTGACTTCGGCTCCGGTCATGATCTCAGGGGGTTCGTGGGTTTGAGCCCTGCATGGGGCTCTGTGCTGACAGCTCAGAGCCTGGAGCCTGCTTCAGATTCTGTGTCTCCCTCTCTCTCTGCTCCTCCCCCACTCGCACTCTGTCTCTCTCAAAAATAAATAAACATTTAAAAATTTTTTAAATAAATAAATAAAATAGTTCACCTTATATACCAAGGGAAGTACTGAACATATCATTGTGGTAAAAATCATAGATAATTTAATGGAATATCTAATAAAGTGACCGTGAATAAATAATGGTCATTTTTTAAAAATGTATGTTTTCATTGAAAAGAATTACAATCAAGTTTACCATTTATCTGGAGAAAGGAATTATATTAATGGCTTGCACTTTATATGGTACTAAAGCTATATACTTTATATATAAAAACATGTAATAAAAATAAATAAATATGGGCTACAAATAAATACAAATGTAATATATCCTCTCCAAACCTTGTCCTCGGACACCACACACAATGTATGTGTGTATGCGTGTATGTATGTATTCAGTGGCTCTGATCCACTCAGAATGAAACTAACTCCTATGACAGCCTCCAAATCCCCACCCAATCTGTCCCACTGCTTTCACCGTGCCTGTTGTGCCCTCAGCACATTGACTTCCTTGCTATTCCTTGAACACAGCAGGTCCCCAGCAGCTCAGGCTCTCCTCCTTACATGGCCTCTGGCTGCATGGCTCTTTCCCCAGACGATCACAAGGCTCATTTTGTTCTGTTTACTCACATCAGTTCTTGGATTAAATATCATCTTCTTATGAAGCATCCTTTTTAAATTGTAACCCCATAACCTCATGCATCTCCTTCCTACACCCTGATTTGTTTTTTTTTTTTTTCCATCACTTACAATCATTTTCCATTCCGTGCATTTTAAAAACTTACTATTTGTTGTCTGTCTTCCCTTACTTACCAAAATGCACACTCCACAAGGAAGGTATTATTGTGTGCTTAATTTCTCCTTTATCCTCAGTGCTTCACAGAACGACCAGGATATTTTGATCAATAAGTATTTTGGAAAATAGTGAATGCAAAATAATTCACTTTACTACAATATGGGCCAATTGTTGCTTCTTTCATTAGAAAATGTTGAATTAATGGCAGCCATACGTATTCACTCAAATAGAATTCTCAAAACACATGAAAATATACCCACACACATTTTAAGTAGGGGAAACACTAGCGTACGGATTAATGACATGGATTTTGGATTTTACAAACTTAGTTCAAATCTGGTTCTGGCTCTATACCATCTGGCAGTTCATGTAAACTCTCTAATCCTCGATTTGCTCAAATGCAAAACGGGTGTCAAAATCTCATATGATTAATAGGAGGGTTAAATGAAGCAGATCATTTGACTGTAATCGTTATTTATTATCTAATTATATTATAATTTTATGTTTAGCTTTAATGTTATTATTGTAAGACTGTTATGACTGGGATCTTGTGTCTCTAGATGGAGACTGAGACTGTGAATACTTAATTTAGAGCAAACTTGGCTGATCCAAGAGAAACTCAACCTGGAACAGCCCATTAACTTCTCTAACCTTTTGAACAATCATCTCCACTGGAAAAAACAACGTTGCACACTAATTTTAATTCTGTTACTGCTAAGAGACCATGAGATAAAAGGAGGGTTCAGAAATAAGGATCATTTCAATTTCATGACTTTTTATTAAAGAGAGAGACAGCATGTGGGCAAGAGGGGCAAGGGGAGAGACAATCTTAAGCAGGCTCCATGCTCAGCACAGAGCCGACATGGGGCTCAATCCCACAACCCTGGGATCATGACCTGAGCCAAAATCAAGGGTCAGGCGCTAAACTGACTAAGCCACCTAGCCACCCCATTATAGTGACTTTTTAAATGAATGCTTCTGAAAACATGTCGTCCAATATAGCCCCAAGGAAACAGACTCCTCATTCATACTAATGTATAAGAACTACTTAATTACCATGTAAAGTTTGAAAAAAAATCTCGTTTGCATTTGTTGGTTCTTCCTTTGTAATTGCTTTGTTTGTCACTGAGTGTAATGGTTCTAAGGTTTACCGAATAGATCCTGGGACTCAATTCTTTTTAGCTTTATTGATGTATAATTGACAAATAAAATTGTAACATATTTAAAGCGTGCAATGTGATTATTTGAGACACACACACATTGTGAAAATATATTGCCCCTTGGAGTTAGTTCACATACCCATCACCTCACGTATTTACTTTGTGTGTGTGTGTAAGAGAGAGAATACTTAATTTCTACACTTAGGAAATTTCAATTATACAACATAGTGTTAGCAACTATAGTCTCCATGTTATAAATTGGATCGCCATCTTATTCATCTTATAACAAAGTTTGTACCCTATTGTCGGAGGAGGTGATCAAGAGCATGTTTTAACTGGTTGACTCAAGAACTAGAGGCAGGCAACTCTTCTGTCCTTGAAATGGACATTCTTCTCACGGTTTCTATGGTGGAAGCCATGTCAAGAACGTAGCCTTCAGAGAGCAAATGTGTTGAGACTACCTGGGCAATACATGTGATTGAATCCAACTAAAGCCTCTATATAGAGGAAGATTCTGGCAGGTAGGTGCAGAGATCTTATCCTGAGGTCACCCAAGACAAGACTCAGGTATATATGAGTTCCTTTACTCTTTAAACCTACCACCTAACAATTCAAAGAGTTCTGCCTCTTTGATCTCTCCTTGCCTTTTGTGTGTGAGAGCCATTTTCAAATTTTGCCTGGAGAACTTCTTGAGGCTGCAAACCACCTTTTGCCAGCTTCTCCCTATTTCTCCCACTTCCCAGCCCCTGGCAAACACTTTTCGATTTTTTGTTTCTATGAGCAACTTTTTCTTTTTTTGTTTAAGCTTTTGCATATAAGTGATACCATGCATATATCCGTCTTTCTCTGTCTAGTTTATTTTTCTTAAAATTTTACCCTCTAGGCTAATCCAGGAATCTCAAATGATAGAATTTCCTTCTTTTTTAAGATTGAATAATGCTTTGTAGTTTTGATCCATTCATCCATTGATGGGCACTTAAGTTGTTTTCATACCATGGCTGTTGTAATGTTGCAATGAACATGGGAATATGGGTATCTTTTTGAGATAGATAATAGTTTCTTTTGATATTCTGTTAAACTAAGATTTCCTTACCTTTTTCCTGTGCCTTAAAATATTAACCTTAAATTAAGCAGGATGACCACATTTATCAATTTATTTAATCAAGAATCTCTGGAAAGAATCAAGGGTTTCCCTGATTTATATACTAGACTCAAATGTATTACAGAAAGCCAACATAGTGTTTCATTTAAATAATTTTCTCCTGAAAATATCAATAATAGAAAGACTGAACATAAAAAAATTACACAGTCAAATCTTATATTGATTTGGAAACTTCCTTGACCTACCTGTAGATCCTGAGAGATGGTTTCATTGAAGCTGGAAATCTTATTTTCCTCTAATTTCATTTTATCAGTGAGTCATGCCTGAGACAGCATTCATGACACAAATCAAACTATTAAGAATAAGCAACACATCATCCCTCAGCATATGGAAGAATTCAAAGTCAAACATTTTACCAGAGTATTTTAGAGTATAGCAATGTTTAACTCATGTAGTCCTCTAGAATTCACAAATTGATTCACTTTCTTTTATCTCCCAAACAAAAATAGGCTTTTCTTATTTCAACTTCCCTTTACTTCTGAAGCAAGATGTGGCTAACTTGATACATTATTTCCCTCATCTCAGTTGGAAATGAGATAGTCCTACTAATGAAATTATTCTTGTCTGTCCTTTTTCACCTGTGGATCATACTTTACTGCAAGGGTTTATGGACTGTGGCCCTCATTTACATATTATAGTCCATGAATAAGTATTTCCACCACTTCAATTTTCCTTCAATTCTATTTTCAGACATAGAGCTTCTCAGTTTAGTTCTACTATAAAAGATTCATTAGACACTTATGTGCTAGGTACTGTATTACATACAGAGACAGCAATCAGGAAATTTTATAAACCCATATACATATTTATAACATCTTCATTGCCCATAGGATCTGAGGCATGGTACAAAGTTTATATATAATATAAAAGGATAAAAGAAACTTAAATTCTCTTTGAAGTACTATAAATATAAAAATAATTTTAAACATTGAGATAGAAAGTAGAAAAATGCAGCTGAAAAATTCATAATGCCCTTAAGATTTTTAAGGATTACAGCTTTTCTAAATATTGGGGCTAAACCCATGAAAAAATTTCTTTACTTAGCTGTCTTGATTACAAAAAATTAATATATCCATTTTCATGAATACTTTATTAACATTTGGAATTTTCATACATACTAGACATTTGAGAGTTATGGTTTGTTTTTCTGTTCCTTTATTATTAATAGTAATATTGTTATTATTGTTACTGTTATTATTATTATTCTGTATTTCTAATTAAGAGCATATCCATGAGCTTTAGTATTTGGTCAGACATTGGGTTGAGTTAATGGTGTTTGATAAAATAAAGGCACGATTGATGGTCTCACTCATATCTTCATGGAGGTGTGGTTGCAAAGATAAGCAAGGCCACAGTGAAATGGGAGAAAAATATAATTCAATACAATAGTACCTTACTACAACCATACCTGAAAAGAATACCTCCAAAGTAGATTTATTTCTTGAACAACCATCACTAAATACCTCCTGTGTATCAGGCACAGAGGATGCAAAGACGAAATAAAACACTCACTGCTTCCAGAAAACACAGCATTATGGTCCCTCTTGAAAGCCTCTGCTCCCAGCAGCTATCCCTGGAAAAACAGAACAGAGAAATATGACTCGTAACGACTCCCGCAAGGGGTGATTTTTCTCCAGCAACTTTTACAAAGAAAAGTAAAATCAAAATTCATGTGGGCTGACTTTATTCTATTTTAATTAAAAAAAACTGTCATAAACAATTTTTTAAATCATTATTGCTTGTCTACAATGATATTGACATTATATAAATAGATCTCCTAATCATTAAAGAATATCTCTGGCTCAAGAAATCTGAAATTATAGTGAATTAATGACTTGGAATGCCACTTCCATAAGCTCACTGACCATTGACTTAATTGTTGACTGCCAAAAGTAGTAGGTACTATATATGTAATTAAAAAAAAAACTTTGATAAATGAAGCATTTATTTATTCTTATGACAAAAAATACTTTCCTCTGTAAGGAAAAATCTCATTAGTACTTCAAAGAAATAAAGTAGTAACTTGATCAAACTGTCCCTGGAAGATAAAGTGTCAACTATACATTCACTATTCATCTGTGAACACCTCTGTTTTCTCCCTTTGAAAAAACAGATTCTCATAATTTTCACTGACAGGGACTAAAAACAGAACACTGTGAAAAGCACCATTCATTTAATGAGTTTTTTCTTATTGGAAACTCCAGTGTCTCAGAGTTGTGCTGACGTTTGTGTTTTTTGATTTAATGTGGCAGCTTTGTCTTTTGGGAAACTTGCTCTGACACAGAACCACTTTATATTTGCCTAATTAGAATTCAGAAGGCATCGAGAGGTTGGAGATCCCTTCCACTGCTTGCCAAAGTCCCCCTTTCATGGCTATAATTCAAATTCTTTAATTCAGTGAAAATTTTAGTGAAAAATCTTCCAGATCAGACAAGTCATGACATAGAAACCAAGAGCACACCATTTTGAAACTTAAAGTGTTGCCAAAATTATATGCAACACTTTAAGTTATCACCACATAAAATTGGCTTAGGATAAAAATTTCAAATAGATGTTCACTTGAACCTCTTACAGAAAGACTATCTGTCTTTCCTACTGGAACCTCTGAAGAATCATTAAAGATAAAAATTGCCTAGTCTTTTAAAATAATTTGTGATAAAAGGCACATCTATATCAGTATATTCAGGTTCCCTGTTGGATGCCACTTTGTCTAGGCTTTTATTTGCCTCACCCCTCCATTGGTACTGTTCCTGGATCACACCCAAGACATCTGCTCATCTGTGCTCTAGTCTTTAAATATAATGACGCAGCGATTAGTGGGCCAGAATGCTTAGTGCTGGGACTAGTCTGTATAATATGGTCCAGGGTGGCTTACCCTGGTGCTTCTGCTCATTTGCTAAGCAGATGGTCAGGGCTGGGGGCACATCTGTGACCATGAAAGAAATGTGTTTTCAGTGCAACCCCAACTGGCCTGAATAGAGAATGAACTCCTATTTCTCGCCTTGATTAGCTCTTACTTTAACAAAACAAGATAATTGGTCCAGGTGCTAAGTCAATAAATTAAGGAAATACTAATTATGCCCAAGAAGAAAATAATCAGGTCCAGGATGGTATGTTGTTGTGGCAATATTTATTCAGGTCAACATCTTAGAAAGAAAAAGCTAAACATTTAAAAAGTAAAGGACAAAAGACAAGTCAGGTCATACAAAGAGGACTTAGCTGCTTTAGGTAGTTATGTGGAACAGTGAAGAGAGAAGGAGAGACACTGTTTGGAAGTCTAGAAGAAGCTCTACATTGAAATATTAAATCTAGATAGTCACCATAACCATAATGTTGAACATTGTCCTGAGTGCATACACACATTATTCAATTTAATTCTCACAGTATTCTCCAAACCAGATATCTCTATCCACCTTTTACAGGCTGAGGAATCTGGGATTCAGAGAAGTTGACTCTTTCAAGATAACAACTATCACCTAAAACCAACATTCTTAAAAACTGAAAAGAGTATGAAAGAGAGAGAGGTAAAGTAAAGCCAACAGTTTAAGAAGAATAGTATTATTAAGTGCCAACATTGTAAAAGAATTGAAAAAGAAAAGGCAGGAAGGTGTGAGAGTATATAATAAAAGAAAAGTTGCCAAAGATATGAGGTGGGTTTGGAACAGGTGGGCCTGTTAACATTTACATTTACTTACGTGTCTACACACAAGAGTGACATGTTGGTGTTGATGTCTCTGGGTGAAAATGTGCAGGGCATCTTCTGAATGTAGGGAATGTATGCTAAAGCAGCAGGTTCTGAAATAAATGACAGTAAGGGCGGTAGTTTAGGTGGATAATAACAATAAAAGCAACAGGAGGTAAAGCCTCGAGGTGTTGGAGAAGAATAGCCTGATTAGGGTCAAACTATTGTTGAGATTTGGACACTAAATATTTCAGTTTGGGTAAAAGGTAGAAAATGGATGTTCGCACCAGAAATATTTATATACAGATAAATCTAAAGATGCTAATAAATTTCATAATTTAGACTAAATTAATGTCATATATGTCCACATAAATAATGCACATACCTATATGTATATGTATATAACATTATTTTATCTATTATATCAGATATATAATACATATACATAGCTATAATGTAAAATTATCTATCTTATAATAAGCATACATATAAAGTTAACACAGTTATATATCATTTATATATAATTACTAACCATATTGTAGGTATTCATATATATATAGTTTTAGATATTGTATATTGTGTATATTATGTGATATGATTACCCATTGTAGTTAACAGTTTCTGTGTTCTCCTTATCATCTTTTTAGGAGATCAAAGAGGAAAATTATTATATTACTTGCCTTTAATTACTCAATGAAAATAGGACTGTATTATTAGACTATTACCATCTGTCTTTCCTACTAGACAGATCCACGTGATCTGGAACTCCATGTATTTTTATGCCCTGTTGATCTCCCACACCTAGCACTGAGGTGTGAATATTATTGAATCTGTAATTTTTTTAAAAAAACACACCAAACTATTAAATTCCAAAAACTAAAGGATGGGAGAAGCATGATAACAAAATAGTGTCAATTCCTGCATAACAGTTATGCAGGAACTAATAAAGCAAGAATTTATTGGAAGAAATCTGGTATCAGTGAAGGGGGAAAAAAAACACAGAAACTTGGAATAGCGAGTTGAAAATTTGAAATAAAATTTAAAATAACACAGACTTTTTAAATTAAAATTAGGACATCATGGATGAACTTCTATGTAAAACATGTTAGGTAGAGATTTTTTTGAAATAAAGATCTAAAGCTATACATTGTATTTCATCACATGGATGGCCAGGAATATTTTGCTAATCCAGGCTATTCTTTTTTGAAAAGTTTGTTTGTCGAGAACTCCCGGAATAGCAATGCTTTCATATTTGGAAGTCTCTATCTCATAAATAAACCACATATAGGAAGTTTAACTGGCAGTGATGCACATAGACACTAATGGGAAAACCTTAAATCCTGGCTATTTAAGAACAAGTCAGATGAAGGCAAGAGGTCATTCAGCTATTATGACTTAATTTGACATGGCTAACTCAAAAGCCATGTGTTTTACTATCCCATTCTTGGATCATTCTCACTGCTTTCTTCGCCCACTTGTTATGATACATGATGCATAATACAAAACAGCTCCTGGCCCATTTTTTTAAATGGTGGGAAAATATTTATTTATTTATTATTATTTTTTTTTTTTTTGCTGTTTACTTTATGATTCTTCTATAGGAACAACTCTGTTCTGATATCTACAATTTTGTCACTTTCTTTTGACATGTCTTGTCGTCAGATGGCCCAATATGTTGTTACTTGAGGAGATTTAAGTTTTCTGATATGAATTCAGTATTTTTCCTCATCATCAACTTGACAGCTTTTCTCTTATACCTTTCTTCTTGTTCTTCCTCTTTAGCTCTGGGAAGAAGAGAGTTCTCATTCATCTTATATTTCCTTTCCATTTCTCTCTGATTTTCTTTAGATCTCAGTACCAATTATAAACCCCCATCCTAGCCCAAATGTTCCTCTACTAACTACAAATTTTGTTTCAGCTTCTCTTTTTCTCTCTTTGAATTCAATTTCCCAAGATGTATCATCTGTTATCTCTATGTCTCCACATCTTCTTTGTTCCTGCCTAGGGATTGGCTTTAGTGCAGACGAAAGGGTATAAGGAATTTACTAGCTGGAGAAGACTAGCATAATACCACCTTGGGGGAATCCCCACCTGTTGTCCAGATGCTTGCTGGACACTTTGGTCTTTGTATCATCTTTAGCCTCAATCGTCGAGCCTCCTTATGCAACAATACTCCGATCTATCAACAACTGGCTCAAGATCCCAGGTCTATGTCAACAATGACTCGTACCATTTCTGTGGCCCTAACCCATTGTGTTACCTCATCTTTTTTCTGCTTTCTTAACTTTTAAATATCATCTTGAACTCTCACACTTCAATTTACCTCAAAATACTTTTGGTATTCCCACACTAATGCTAGGGTCTGTGGCAGGGCCTTGAGAATACCAACTTGAAAAATTATCCATATCTCTTCAAGGATTGATGATTTTGTTTCCTCTCCACT
The DNA here is from genome assembly GCF_023721935.1 of Panthera uncia. Lineage (NCBI taxonomy): Eukaryota > Metazoa > Chordata > Mammalia > Carnivora > Felidae > Panthera > Panthera uncia. The sequence goes on along the minus strand of NC_064809.1, from coordinate 109,983,025 downwards.
CTCCCACTGCCTTAACTATCTGCCAACTGGCTTCCATAAACACTGCTCTTCTGAAATTGTTCTCTCTAAGGTTGCCAATGGTTTCCTTGATCCAAAATTAAATAGTTTTTTTTATTTAATATTCTGTTTGTTCTCTCTAGGGTTGCCAATGATTTCCTTGTTCCAAAATTAGGGTTTTTTTTAAATTTAATATTCTCTTTCCCCTTGACTTTTCTCCTATTATTGGTTTTATTGAGCATCCGTTGGCAACTGCCTCATCTTGTCTCTTATAATGCTTTGCTTATACTCCAGCCGCTACAACTGCTTCATTTTATTTTCCTTGATATTATTTTAATGGACTGCCTAATCAAGTTTGCCCAATATCGGATTCTGATTTTCCATTTTTACTTTGCACTGTCTCCCAAAAACAAACTACAACAACAAAAAATCTAACTTCAAGACTTAAACTAATGAGGAGCTATATTTTATTCATCTTGTTTCATTCATTTATTAAGCATCTTTTTTTATCTCTAAATCTGATGTTTTACCTAATCTTTGTACCTAAAAAGTGAGGAAGTAGATTAAATCTTTAAATAATGATGAACTTTAAAAATTCAATGGCAGTGTAATAGCAAATCCAAGTTGTCTTTCAAGTTCCACATTTACATTTATAGTTGCTTACTTAACTTCAGCATTTCTACCTCCACTAAAATGTTCCAGCACAAAATGCTCTTCATGTTAACACATCTGTAGAATAGGGAATTGTTTTGCTCCTTTAATTCTGCCACTTTTTCATATATCTACATTTTTATTATTAATGCCTTGAACATATAGCTGAATTCAAAAAGAAGATAAATGATAAGCCCAGTCTTTTTTTGAAATAGTGCTTTTGCTCCAGAATTTAGACCTAGGATCCTGGAATAATTTTTGAGTTTCCTCTTCCTTACTTTCTAGATAAAAGGAGTTGCCAAATCCTCTTTGTTCACCTTTAGTAATAAAAGCAATCATGAATAACAGGTGCCTGGGTGGTTCAGTCAGTCAAGTGTCCCACTTTTGATCTTAGCTCAGGTCTTGATCTCAGGGTCGTGAGTTCAAGTCTGGCTTTGGGCTCCACAGTAGGTCTGGAGCCTACTTTAAAAAAAAGGCAATCATGAATAATACCTGATATTAGAATATAGCTCGGAAGTTCACATTGCTTCCTCCCACATATTATCTCATGTGAGATAGAGAGAAGAAATAGATATGCAGGAAATAATAGTATTATCTCACATAATGAGTTTGGTGTAATTGTCCCATTTACCATATGGTATGCTGAGGCTGAGCTAAATGATTCATAATTTAGGATTTATACTAACTCTATTATGCCCTATGACACTAGTTCATGATATTCAGTGACTCTCAAGCTTTTTTTTTCCTTCCTATATTTGCTAATTATGTATAGTTTAGGTCTTATTATCTCCATCCTAAATTAGTAGAAGAGTTTATTTTGTTTCACTACACCTTGGCTATTTCTACTATTCATTCTGCTCGTTGTTATCATTCTTTGTTACATTCACATTCCATTTAAAATAGTTTTTTTCTTCTGATTTTAAAACAAATAGATTTTCAAATTCCTGAAGATGTTTTATTTGTTGTCCTCTGGCATTTACTATTGTGGAATAAAAATTTGAGGCTCTTTTAAATTTTGTTTCTTTGAAGGTTCGTTTGGTGTTTGAGTTTTTTGTTTGTTTTGCTAATTGTGTGTTTGTAGAGATTCATCTACATTTGCTTGTGCCTATGTCTCATCATTGGACTCTTTAGATTTATGCTTTCAATTACACGTTGTGTTTGTTTATATTTTATTTATCTTCTCTTCTTCCCAAACTCATGTAACAAGTATTTTGCATTTGTTTCCATTTTGCTAATCATGTTTTTTTTTCACTTTAATTTGTGAAAAAAGGGATAAAAAGGAAATGAGGCAAAATAATCTGAAGATTAATCAATTAAAATTTCACTTTAGAAAATCAGAGAAGGGGTGCCAGAGTGGCTCATTTGGATAAGCATCCGACTCAGTATCAGCTCAGGTCATGATCTCTCAGTTGTGAGATCTAGCCCCAAGTTGGGCTCCAAGCTGGGTTTGGAGCTTCCCTGGGATTCTTTATCACCCTGTCTCTCTGGCCCTCCCCGCTTGTTCTCGTTCACTCTCCCTCTCTCAAAATGGATAAATAAACTTAAAAAATAAAAATAAAAAATCAGAAGAAAATCATAGTAACCGTAAAGTAAAAGAAATGACATAATACCATTTTGAAGAGAATATCATGACATAGAAAGAAAAAAATGGAATAGAGAGCTTCAACGAAGCCAAAAGTTGTTTCTTTGAAAAGATGAATAAGTCAGCAAACTTTTGGCAAGACTAAAAAGACTTAAAATCACCCTAAATTTTAGGAAACAGATAAATCTCTTCAGAGTGATTTAAATACTGCATTAGTTTTTACTAGATAATGCCTATATTATTTCTATTCCTAAGATGGAAACATTTAACACCTGTTTCTGCTTAATAAAATGTAAATATACTACTAGGTCTTAATTTTTTCTGCACTTAAGGATACATTTGAGACTAACAATATGGAAGCTAAATATTGTAGAATAAAATTTGCCAAATAAAGAAAAAATATCTTTCAGATTCTTCTCTTAAGGCATTTTAAATTTAAAATTGTCTAGAGGAAAATGCACTATTTTGACTTATTTAGGAGATACAAAATTTCAGCTCAATAAACCTTTGTTGAGTGTACCAGACGTAGTGAAACCCTTGAAAGCCCTCTCAAATTCCAGAAGAGAGGTGCCTGGTCAGACTTCAGGAAAGATGTGAAAACACAAGATATATATACAAAGAAAGATCCATATGAGAATTCTATGAGTCAAAAAATTAAGAACTACAGCAAGAGAAAACTTTATGGATGAAGATGTTATGTGTGTGTGCATGCATGTGTGTGTATCAGCGCGTATGTGTGTGTGGATTAGCGAGGTAAAAAAAATGACCATGTATTAGCACATGCAAAGGATGCTGGTATTTGTAAATTCTCAACTCCCAAATGAAAAAATATATATATATATATATATATATACACACACACACACACATATATACATATACATATATACATATGTACATATATGTACATACATTCATATGTACATATATGTACATATGTATGTATGTACATATATGTACATATGTATATATATGAGTATGTATGTGTATGTGTGTATTAGTGGTTACTTCATCTCACCAACCATATATATATATATATATATATATATATATATATACACACACATATATATATGTATATATAAAAACTAGGGTGTATATATATGGTATCATATATAAATGGTTGATATATATATATATATATATGTATATATACCCTAGTTTTTTTTCTGTGCCATCTCTGGCACACTTTCTAATGGATTTCATTTAATTAAATTTGGAATATTCATGGGGAAACTTTCGAATAAATTTCTTATTTTCACTGTTGACAGGGGCAAACACAGTCGTTTGCATGTTTACTGTTCATCACAACACATGAGACATCATTTGCATGCACCATGAAAGAAGTTAAGTGGGGGCGTCTGGGTGGCTCAGTTGGTTAGGCGTCCAACTTCGGCTCAGGTCACGATCTCCAGTTTCATGAGTTCAAGCCCCATGTCGGGCTCTGTGCTCACAGCTCAGAGCCTGAGCCTGTTTCGGATTCTGTGTCTCCCTCTCTCTCGGCCCGCCCTCTGCTCCCACTCTGTCTCTCTCTCTCAAAAATAAGTAAACATTTAAAAAAAAAAAGAAGTTAAGTGAAAAATGTCTCACATTTATGAGCACTGGGGTCCAAATTTCAGTTGTCCTAGCACTAATGAAATTTGTAACTTTGAGCAATACCACCTTCTGTACTAGGGTGGGGGATATCGTACTTATATGAAGACTCCTACTCTAGAAAAACAACAGGGCATGTTTATTTTACCGAGGTTTTACTCCCGTCTTCATACTAACAAAGGGGATTAGATCCTGTATGAGAGAAGTGACTTTTGCTAAAGCTGGTATCTTTATTGCACACATGTGTGTATGCATGTGTCAGAGAGAGAGATTGAAAGAGACATGGTTGTAAAACGTGTTACCCCTAGTTTATTACCATTGGGTAATGAGCTTGGGTAATGAATTTAAATGATATTTCAATGCTATTGAAGCACTATCTACTTTACTACTAATTTTCTTTAAAAGTTATACTTTTGCCATATTGAGTCAGAGATTGCTAATTCCATGAAGAGGGGAAAAGGAAAATAAAAGAGGCTTTGGGATGGTATATTCAAGGAATCCTAAAATTATGATGGTCCACTATTCCCTTTATTTCATAAACCATATGTTCTGCTTCCTATTTAGGGGAGATATAACACAGATGACATCTGGAAGGCTTTTACTGCCCTTAATTTTTTTTAAATCCCTGTCTTAAATAAAGCTTAGGTATTAGAAGTGGTACAGAAATGTACAAGCACGCTTTGTGACTAGGACTAGTCCTAACATTTCAATGTAAAAGGCATTGGTTTTATATTTTATATCCAATTTACTCAGCATAAATGAGTTTTGGAACCTGAGTATTATGTGGAGCTCAATTAAATAAGCTAGCAAATATAGACACTCATTTCTTAAATCAAGACATTTAGCATTTAAAAAAACAAAACAAAACAAAGGTAGCACTCATTTTAATACCCCAAATCAGAAATGAAATATTTGGAAACAGGAAAATGTGTTTGAGAACTAAATCTGTAATAAATCTTGCTTACTTGTTTAATGAAGAAGTGCTTCAATCAGAAAGCACATGGGATATTATGACCGAACCATGACCCAGATATGTGAGGTTGACTTTTAAATGCCTCCAGTTGTCTCTAATTAATACACATCCTTCACCTTGAAATCAAAAACAAGTATAGCATCAAGGGATTTCATTAGTGTTAAGAAGTTTAAACATAGCATCATTAAATGGTATCTGAGGAAAATCTAGTCCAAATGGCATTTACTTTAAAAAACTAGGAAAACCAAATAGTTACATATATATTTCATTTCATCAAGAAGATATCAAGTACATACACGAAGATATCAAGCCATATATGAAGAACATCACAGAAGTTTTTACAATGCAGAAATAAAGATTCTTAATGTGAGCTTCTTCCATAAACAAAAAGATTTTTATACAGCTAATTAATGTTCTAACATCAATTTTATAATTAAAGTCAAGTTTAAGACAATCTAACTTCAACATTTGCTGTAAAAAATGTGTTGGAACATTGTTCCCCAGAAACTTTAAAAATAATATCCTATTTCATATTTAATATGGGTCACCACTGGTAAGTAAAATATGCTTATGCCTCAGAGTATACGGAATATTCCACAGCTTCCAAAAGAATAGTGTGATTTCAGTAGCCACTAACCACATGTGGATATTTACTTTAATTTTTTAAATTTTTTAGGTCTGTTTATTTATTTTGAGAGAGAGAGAGTGAGTGAGCAGGTGAAGGGCAGAGGGAGAGAGAGAGAGAGAGAGAGAGAGAGAATTCCAAGCAGGCTTCACACTGTCAGCACAGAGCCAGACATGGGGCTCAAACTCATGAACTAGGGAAGTCAAGAGTCGGATGCTTAATCGACTGAGCCACCCAGGCGTCCCACCACATGTGGATATTTAAATTTTATTTTAATTAAAATTAAATATAATTTGGGGCACCTGGGTGGCTCAGTCGGTTAAGCGTCCAACTTTGGCTCAGGTCATGATATCGTGGCTCATGAGTTCAAGCCCCATGTCTGGTTCTGTGCTGACAGCTCAGAGCCTGGAGCCTGCTTCAGATTCTGTGTCCCCACTCATACTCTGTCTCTGTCTCCGTCTCTCTCTCTCTCTCAGAAATAAATAAATATTAAAAATAAGTAAATAAATAACATTAAATACAATTTTAAAATTAAGTCCCTTAGTTCCTCACATTTCAAGTACTCATTACACACATATGGCTAGGGGTTGCTGTACTGGACATCACAGATACAGAACATTAGCACATGACAAAAAGTTCTACTGGAAAAGGATGCAGAGTCCAGAGAAAGATTTCAAGAATAGGCATACAGAGCTTCAGTAAGTGTTAAAAATGGTAGAATTTTTTTTTAAATGGCAGAATTATTTAGTGTGGAAAGAAGAAAAAGGGTTGGCCTTATGATGGTCTTTGAATGACAGAAAGGTACAAAGAGACACAGCCAGCTGTTTTTCATATACTGGGTTGAGAGAGGAGGGATCAATTTAGAATATAGAGAAGGAATTTAAAACAGAAGGAGTGAGGGTTATTTAAAAAGTGAATGACTTACAGAAATCTTCCCATTCATGGCTTTCTATGAAAAAGCCACGTAGCTAGTGAAATCTGTGAATATTTATCATTGATAATTAAGTGAAATGCCTAGATCTCCTTTCTAAACTCAGAGGAGTCAAAAAATCAATCAATCAATCAATCAATATTTATTGGGTAGATACTATATTGGGCACTGTACAAGAGATAAAGTATACAACAGGAACACTAAACACAATTTACCTAATCCCTCCCCTTACAGTATCACATTCTAGGAATGAGGAAGATAAGGAATATATAAATACCCAAATAAAATAGTTTCAGGTAATAACAGGGTCATAAAAAAGATAACATCGCATAAAATGGAGAATATGATGGTAGGTAGTACATGAATTTGAGAAGTCAAAGGAAGTTCCCTCTGAAGAGTTGATATTTGTGTTGAGATCCACCACGTCTGGAGAATAATGAAGAAGGGGAAGAGTACTGAGTATCGGAGAAATATTCAGGGGCCATCTCATATAGGTCCTGTGGGCCATGATAGGGAGCTTATGTTAATCTGGTTGCAATAGGAAGACAATGAATGATTTAATGAGATCACCCTGGCTCTTTTTGACAACTGGGACATACAGCCAGGAACAGTCGGGTGAGCAGTCAGTGAAAGATAACATGATTGGATCACAGATTTATCAGTAGGGTTGCCAATGAAATGTCAGATTTAATATTTTGAGGTAGAATGGAATCCATTAATGGGTTGGAAGTAGTGAGTAAGATTTAAAAAAAAAAAGAGGAAGTAAAGGATTATTCTTAGTGTTTGACGTGGGCAAAGGACAAAGGGCTGAATAATGGAGGACCTTACTGAATTAGTGGAGACTTTGTGTGGGGACATATTTGTGCAAAGCTCCCTGCGAAGTCTGAAGTATCTTTTAGACATTAAAGTTGACATGGGAAACAGACATTTGAATATAGGAATCTGTGAATCTGGGGAGGGTCCACCAGAAAAAAATAAGGATTTAGAAAATTTGAACATTTTTGTTAAATATCTTGATCTGACATTATTAGAATATGACTGCAAAATACGTAAACATTGAATGTGCATGTTCCCCATGGTAAACTATCTGCTTGGCTATAAAGTACTTCTAACTCAAGATTAAAATCTTATAAATTCTGATCTAAAACTATCATAGAATTAAATTAGAATTGATTGACAGTAAAATATCTAGAAAATATGCAAATATTTGGCAATTAAATACATTCTTGTAAGTAAATCAAGAATTTTTAAAGAATCACCAAAAAGTAGGAAAATATTTTCACCGAATAATAATGAAAACAAGCACATTAAAATTTAGTGGATACAGCAAAATCACTTCTTAGAAGTTTATACTTTTAAATGCCTATATGAAAAAAAGAAAATAACAAAAATAACGATTCTTAGTTTTTTAAGAAGCAAAGAAAGGAACAGAAAATTAATCCCAGAGTAAAGTTATTAAAAAACAGTATAAAAGCAGAAAGCAATGAACTAAATACCAATAGACAAAAATTTAATAGCCAAAATTTGGTTCCACTTAAAGGTTAATAAATTTGCCAGATTTACCTACAAAAAATAAGAAGATACCAATTACCAAACTGGAATAAAGATAGAAATAAATGAACGAAAACTGTCTTTACTCATAGTTAATATAACTGCTTCCAAAGAAACACGTGGGAAATCTATAAAAATATACTAGAGGGGTGCCTGGGTGGCTCAGTCGGTTAAGTGTCTGACTTCGGCTCAGGTCATGATCTCATGATCCGCGAGTTCAAGCCCCGCATCAGGCTCTGTGCTGACAGCTCAGAGCCTGGAGCCCATTTCAGATTCTGTATCTCCCTCTCTCTCTGCCCCTCCCCTGTTCATGCTCTGTCTCTCTCTGTCTCAAAAATAAATAAACGTTAAAAAAAATTAAAGAAAAATACTAGAACTAACAAGAAAATTTAGAAAGTTCATTGCATACAAATATATAGAAATCAACTGTATTTCTATATACTAATCGAAAACAAATAAAGTTAAAACAGAAATATTTATTTGCAATAACATCAAGAAAACCTAAAATAATTGGGAATAAATTCAACAATTTTAACAAATGACACAAAAGACTCCTACACTGAAAACTGTAACATGTTGCAAAGACAAATTGATAACTAAAATTTTCCTTATCCTCAAACTGATGTGTAAACTCAATGCTCTCTTGATCCAAATTTCATCAGTATTTGTTGTATATACTAACAAACTGATCCTAAAACTTAAATGGGAATGCAAATGATTGGCAATAAACAAAACAATCATGTAAGATAACAAATGTGAAGAAATTGCACTTCCTGATTTTAACTCTTACTTTAATGTTAAGGTTATCAAAACAGGATGGCTAAAGCCAGAAATGTAGATAAATGGACCAAAACGAAGAGTTCTAAGATACACTGATACTCATATGGTCAAGTGGTTTTCAACCAAAGCAATAAACAAGAAAATAAATCCTTTGAACAAATGGTGCACCAAACTGACTTTCTATATAAAATAAAATAAACACATACCTCATAGCATAGACTACCATTAAATGCAGATGGTCATAGCTTTAAACATAAAAGTTAAAGGTACTAAAATTCTAGAAGAAATAACAGGAGAAGGCCTTCACAAACTTGGGGTAGGCAAATATTTTTTTAGGAAGAATCATAAATCACTAGGCACATACAAAAGAAAGAAAAGTTGAACTAGATCATAATTTAAAACTTCTTATGAAAAGTTTACGTTAAAGACAGAAGGAGGCAAGGGACATAAGGGAGGGGAAATATATGTATATATTGGTATATTATATATATTTTCTGTAGGTCTCTGTCTCTCTTTATATATAAATATATAAATATTTATATACATAAAGATTAACCAAAGATTTATAACAAGATATAAAGTAATATGCTATATAAAATAATTAAAAAGACTAATTAAATATGTGCCAACTTGAACAAGCATTTATTAGAGAAATGAAAACATATGTCCACAAAGACTTATTAGAGAATATTAATAGTATCCTTATTCATAATAGCCAAATATTAGAAACAACCCAAATGTCTAACAACAGGAAAATGTATATACAAATTATAGTGTATCCAAAACATGGGACACTTAAAAGGAATAAACTATTGATACAACAGAGTAATAGATTTCAAACTTCTTTCATCTGGTAAAAGGAAAGAAACCAGACATAAAAGCAGATACTGGATGAGTCCATTTACATGAAGTTTAATAACAAGTACTACTAACTAACCTACTATGGTAACAAAGGAAATGCTACTTATGGACTTTTGGGACTGACTAGAAAGGGACATAGGTCTGAGTTTCTATTTGTGACTGAGGCTCATAGGACTAGGAGACATGCTAGCACTCATTGTAGAAGTCATGTCACTTGATGACTATGTATCTGAGCACAGCTACTGTGTCCTGTGATGGAAAGACTGACCGGTGAGCAAGCAGCAATTGAGGACTGCAGTGGGCAGATCCTGAAGATTCAGACTTTGGAACAGTTCCAGTATCCAGCAAGTTGGGATAAAAGACTGATACTGGACACCTTGAGAAAGAATGGATGAATCTTAATATTTCATTACTTATTCACATTAAAAATACATTTCTTTAGCAATCATTTGGTGTTGACTTCTAAGTTCTTCCATAAGGCATTCTAATGGTGTCACTTCTTTAAAAAGATTCACTGATAACTTTGAGCAAAGGGTTTCCCTTTTAATTTTGTTGTTAGCACATACTTCCATGATCAGTATCTGTATGTATAAATTAATCACCTAGAACCACACAAAAGGAGGCTATTATAAATTTTAGCAGGTGTGGTCTAGAATCAAATGATGACCTGTTCAATGATGTTCTTCTGAAACTTTCCTATAAAATTGCACAATACATCCTAATAATTACATCTTACTTGTTCTTATAGCTGCATAAAAGAAATGCATTGAATCATTTAACTATTTTTTTCACAAATATCATTAGGGAAGTATTTCATTCATTCATCATTTTATTCATCCCTCAAACATTACTGAGTATTCTGTGTCAGGCACTGTGCTAAATTCTGAGACAATCAGAAGCTAGTACAGTTTGGTAGAGTTTTGTTACACAATGAAAGCTGTATTACGTTAAAAACAATTCAGGATAATAAAAATTCAAATTAATATAATGTATTACTATGTAGCTATAATAACAGGAAATGCTTTCTGGGTTACTTATAGTCTGTGGATTTCTTCAGAGCTTTAGGGGTCCTGTTAATCCTTAAATTATCAATGCAAAAATAGTCAAGACATTATCTCCAAATGAATGTAGAAGCTGGAGCTTAATAATAGACAGGACATATTCTCTCAAGGAATGTCAGAGTCACTTGCCAATGGATAATTTAATTTCTGTCTTTTGTAGGGAGGGTGGGGAAATTCATTATATGCAAGTTTCTTATATATGCTAACAATTGTTGTAGACAATTTAGCATAATTATGTAACATAATCTTCACAACAATTCCAGATTCTGTATCCCTATTTTCATAGGAAACCAGGATTCAGACATATTGAGGGTTGTCTAATTTCATCCAGCTACTGCAAAGCCTTGTTTACCTTCAGTAAGAGGCCATACGCTGTTCATCTGATTGCATTCAGAATCATTCCAAACACGATGTTAGAGTGATTCAAACAGAAATGATCACAGCACTTTCATGGGTATTTTGCTTTAGAGTTTGTAAAATGTTCATATATACACACATATCATCTCATGTGTTCCTTAAAATGACCCTTGCTCTTGGCATACACATTGAAAAATTGATAAAACTGTTTTGGAAAGAATGATGTACTAGAAAAATCCTTTCGATGCCATCTCATTCGAACTAGCTTAAAGTAATTAGGTTTATTTCAGAAGCAGAAAAATGAAACATGGATTTAAGAGCTTAGTTAAGGAAACATCATTGTGCTACACTATACTCCCCAAAGTATTTTAGTGAGATATTCTGGACCACCTGATTATTTTTGAGAGCTAAATGCAACAAGGGAATATCCAAGAAGTTTTCTGAGTATATCATTTCTCTTTGGCATCCAGCACAATTAATTACAATATCAATAAGGAGGTTTGGTGGTAACAGGGAGACACATGTTAGAAACCATGAATATGACAGTGATTCATGACTTGATTTTCTAGCATGTGGACTAAGCAATTCAAGGGGTAAAATGTTGTAATTTCAAGTATACCACCTTTCTACCATAATTAGGTTGAAAACAAAACCTTTGTTTTCTGAAATAGTGTTAAACTCTATGTGGAAATTATACAAATAATAGAGTTCAATGTACCCTTCACCTATCTTTCCCCAATGATAACATTTTAAATGATCATAATACAATCATCAAAATCAGGAGAGTGGCACAATACTATTAATTAAACTACAGGCTTTATTTATATTTCAACTGTTTAATTTTTAATTTTGCTTATATTCCTTTATTCTTCTATTTATTTATTTATTGATCCTTTCTTAAGGAAAGTTTTAACTTGTGCTTCTGTTGAGTTGTCAAGAGGTACCGATTTTTATATTGATAGTCACAAGTTGGGAATGGACTAGAAGACTTCCTTCTAGGGGATAGGAGAAAATTCTGTAAGTTATCCCAAAGGGGTACAAAAAAGACAAAGACATCTTATCTTCTCTTTTGCGAGAATAGCTAATACAGAAACTTCTTGCTTTAGGTTTTGGCTCACCCTATTCAAAAGAACAGAGAGTAGGCTAAAACTACAATCTACACTGAACATAATCTAGTTAGCAAAATAATACAATATATTAAAATATAAAGTATATATTTTATATTGTCATTAAAAATCAATAAAAGCCAAGCAAGACTTTTTAATGGAAATTGAACTACCTAAAAGCTGCAAATAAAAGTGCAGGTTAGGCACCGAGGCCCAGGTTACTTCTTCATTTTAAGGGCATTTCATGAGGAGCTTTGGGGAAGGTTTGGTTCTCTTGGTGGTTTCGTTGTGGGAACACTTGGGGCAGAAAACTCTTAACTGGCACCAGGACTTGGGTTACTGCGATTTAAATGTCCAGAATTACCTGTAAAGTCATGTTTTATCATGATTTGCTTCTAAAATTCCCTTTCCTGTATATTAAACTTTCGTTTGATTTTATTTTTGATTATTCCTCTTTTGTATATTGCAACAAAGTCAACTACTTAACTATTTAAAGTACATTATTATAAAACAATCATTTCAATCACCCTTATTGAGGCCATTCAGGTCACAGCAATATAACCAATAAAATGTAGAACTTTATGTATATTAAAACATTTCCTGAGTTATTTTATATAGCCAAGCAATGGTTTAGTTCTGGAAAAATAAGGTCCATAAAATCCGTATTTTGGCATCATGGGCCTTGGGCCAAATTATAATGATCTTCATTAGAAAATCACTTAAGTGCATTGGAAGTGGTAATGTCACATCTTCATAACTTGTTTATTCATCAAAAATAATTATTTTTTAATTTTATTTGCTCAGCATTATTTGGATTGTATCCCAACTCAGGGAAAACTGTTAATATTTCTAAACTGGAGAAAAATAACCTTTATAAAGAGTACACTACATAATGAGAATTACTCTAAGCATTCTACATAGATAATCATTCTAAAAGTATTACTATATCATCATTTTTTCAGATGACTAAACTAAGAACAAAGAGAGATTGGAAAATTCTCGTATTGCCTGGAAGAACTACTCGACATCATCCATACGTTCAATGGAATCCCTATCAAAATCTCAATGGGGATTTTTCCACAGAAATAGAAATAGAAAACTCAATCCTAAAATGCATATGGAATCACAAAAGACCTTGGATAGCAAAGCAATCCTGAAAAAGAACAAAGCTGGAAGCATCACACTTCCTGATTTCAAACTACATTACAAATGTATAGTAAGCAAAACAATATGCTACTGACATAAATACAGGCAAAGAGGCAAACGAAATAAACAAAAAAAATCAAAAGTCGAGAAACAGGTCTCCCCATAGACAGTAGACTAATATTTCACAAGAGAGCCAAGAATACACAATGCGAAAAAGATAGTCTCTTTGATAGATGGTGTTGAAAGGACTGGGTAACCACAGGCAGAAAAATGAAACTGGACCCCTATCTTACACCACTCACAAAAGTAACTCAAAATTAAACATAAGACCTGAAAGATAAACATAAGACATAAGATAAACATAACATAAAATTAAACATAAGACCTGAAAGATAAACATAAGCATAAACATGAACATAAGACTTTAAAAATAAGACCTGAAACTGTAAAACTCTTATAAGAAAACTTGGAAAGCTCCTTGACATTGGTCTTGAAAATGATTTTTTTTGGATAGGACAACAAAAGCACAAGCAACAAAAGCAAACATCAGTAAGTGGGACTACTTCAAATTAAAAAGCTTCTGTACAGCAAAAGAAACAATCAACAATATGAAAAGCAACCTATGGAATGTTAGAAAATATTTTCTAACAATCAATCTGATAAATATACAAAGAACTCTACAACTCAATAATAACAAAACAATCAGGTTTAAAAATGGACAGATGGGGTGCCTAGCTGGCTCAGTTAGTGGAGCATGCGACTCTTGATCTCAGGGTCATGGGTCCCTGTCCCACTCTGGATGCAGAGATTACTAAAATAAATAAATCAATAAACTTAAAAAAAAATGGACAGATGAATTAAATAAACATTGTGTTTAAAAAAACACAGAAATGGCCAACAGGTACTTGAAGACGTGTTCAACATCATTAATCACAGGGAAATGCATATCAAAACCATGATGAGATATCACCCACACTTGTTATAATGCCTATCATCAAGAAGATAAGAGATAAGTGTTGGCCAGAATGTGGAGAAAAGGGAACACTTGTGTACTACTGGCGGGAATGTAATTTGGTGCAGCCACAATGGAAAACATATGTAGATTCCACAAAAACTTCAAAACAAAACTACCATATGACCTAACAATCTCACTTCTGGATATATATTCAAATGAAAAGAAGGATCTTGAAGAGATATTTGATCTCCCATGTTCATTGCAGCATTATTCAGTATAGTCAAGATATGGAGACAGACTAACAGTCCATCAATGGATGAATGGACAAAGACATGTTATTATGTATACAATAGAACATTATTCAGACATAAGAAGGAAGGTAACATGGATGGACTTTAAGGGCATTATCATTTAGCAGTCTGAAATAAGACAAAGACAAATCACCATATGATGTCACTTACATGTGGAATCTAAAAGAGCTAAACTCACAGAAACAGACAGTAGAATGGTGGTTACTGGGAATGAGGGAGGGGAGAAATTGGTCAAATTGAACAAACTTACAGTTGGAGGATGAATAAGTTCTGGGGATCTAGGTGAATATAAGTAACAGGACTGTATTACATACTTGAAAGTCACGAAGAGAGTAGATCTTAAAATGGCCTCACCTCAAAAAAGAAATGGAATTATGTGACATTATAGCATTGCTAGCTAAAGCTATGATGGAAATCATGTTATAATACATAAATGTATCAAATCAACATAAGCTTATACAATGTTCTCTGTCAATTATATCTCAATAAAACCTGGGGTAAAAAGAAAACACACATGTTGCAAATACTAGGTCATTTGTTTTTCAACTATACTAAGAATAATTCAATTAAAATTTGTTATATTAATATGTCCATATGAATTAAATTATAATTTAAACCACATATACACAAAAAACCAAAACAACTAAGTGTCATCTCAACTCTGTTATTTCTGCAAATAATTCACCTATTGCTGTTTTGATTTCCCCCTTTATATAATATAAATAATGATGTGAATTTCATAGGACTGCTTTGAGAATGAAAATTGGATAAATGTAAAAAACATGCCTGACAATTAGTAGAGGGTGCATTTCATAATCATTACTTTCTAAAAGAATCATATTATAATGAAACACATCAATGTTGAATTAAAAGTAGATTTCCAAATTCACACATGTAGAGAGTAACCACTTGTCCAAAGTAACATGAAAAATGAATATAAATCATTCACTTGAGCTTCAGTTTGTAATTCTATTAGACCTGAAAATTTTGAAATTCCCACTGTCTTTTAAGGATTATTTATTGTATTTATTCCCACTTCTCAACAAGACTGACTTTTCATCTAGAACAGAATACATATTTTCTAATCATGCCAATGCCAGCAGACAAAATTAGCATTTAATCACCATAGAAAGTGTACTATTTTGAATTCAGCTTAAAATCCAAAAACATAGTGAAATGGATGACATTCTGTTATGTAATCTGGCCTTCAAACACTCTTCCCCCTTATGACTCGTTCTGTATTATCCGTTTTAGATCTTTTTAAAAAAATTTAATGCTTATTTTTTAATTTTAAGAGAGAAAGAGAAAGGCAGAGCACAAGCTGGGGGGGGGGGGGGAGTTGGTCAGAGAGAGAGGGAAACACAGAATCTGAAGTAGGCTCCAGGCTCTGAGCTGTCAGCACAGAGCCCGACATAGGGCTCGAACCCATGAACCATGATATCCTGACCTGAGCCAAAGTCAGATGCTAACCAACAGAGCCACCCAGGTGCCCCCCCTTTTTATATCTTAAATATTTTCACTTGGCTTGTGATTTATACTCTTATGGAAATATGGAGAGAATACATTTCAAGAAAACAATGCCCTGCTTATAGAAGGGGGTTCTATATAAGAAAAACTGAGGCAGTTTCGCGCACAGGGACACCCCACGGACTTTTCTCTCTGTGTTATAACTAATAGAGAGACTGTCTGATTTCTGTTTTTTTTTAATTTAGGGAAAAGTTTTATCTAGTAGACTCTATAAATCAGCCTGACGAGAATTTAATTTATCTCTAAGTGGGATGAAAAATAAAAAGACTGCCTTCTCTATCCTCCTACGTAATATTCAATAGTCTAATAAGTGGTTATAGAGCAGTATTTCAAACCTGAATTTTCTGCAACAAGAGCTTATGTCAGTGTGCTGTCAATGCCTTTAGGTTTTTAGGAAAAAAGTTTGTAGGTTGGTTGCATAATATTTTCTATTTTTCTTTATGCTTTCTCATCTAAAAGAATTTCCTTAATATATCCTTTTTCAGTTCATTGACATTTTGTAATTTCAATCTTGAAGATCACTTATTCTCTTTTCATCTTTTTTTCAGTCATTACCATGTTGTGGTTGCATATAATACACGGCTCTAGAATACAAATATTTAGAATCCTTATTATAGTGAGCATTTTCATTTGTGCATTAGAGAAGAAGAAATGGTAATAAATAATTTTGACTGAACTTGGTTGCTCAGTAAACCAAGGAGAGGACTGGGAAGAAAAATTCGAACAACATCTCTAAGACAGTGTGGTTTGGTAGACTCATTGCTTAAATAAGAAGTTGCATGCAAGAATTTTATAAAATCAGTGTAATATCTGAAGAAGGTGTAATTGGAAAAAACAATGGACTGTAAGTTTAGAGAAACAAGTTTTATTTCTGGCTTCACTGCTTATGACCTTGGCCAAGTTACCCAACCATCCTGGGTCTGTATTATGTCATATATGAAAAGATGGAGTTAAATTCATAGAACTTTAAGAACATTTACAACAATAAAAGTTATAATAATCTTTGGTTTAATGCTTCATCAATAGACACTTAAATCACATAGTACTTTTTGCACATGGAAGGAAAGAGAGAAATTGAATGTCAACTTTTGCTATATATTGGTTGATTTGTTTTATTTTCATTGTCAGGTATTTAGAGAAGAGCATCTTATAACTTGCTTAAGCTCACACAGCTTGTAAATTCAGGCACTGCCTTTCAAAATCAGGAATTGGTTCTAAGTCCCATTATCCTTCTGCCAGAGAGTAGTTACTCTCAAGAGTTAATACCTTTTTTTGTTTTCCAATAGAAATTCCAATATACTTAAAAGTTTTCACCTATGTTAGAGAGATGTGTTTGAGTAGACAGGAGTTAAAAATGAGTACTTCTTCTTTGCATATTACATTTCTTAAAGATTAAGAAAATATATGCTTATTAATTAGTAAATTTAAATAATCTTAAATGGGGGCACCTGGGTGGCCCAGTCAGTTAAGCATCCAACTCTTGGTTTCAGCTCAGGTCATGTTCTCATGGTTTCATGAGTTCGAGCCCCACATCAGGCTCCAAGCTAACAGTGCAGAGCCTGCTTAGGATTCTCTGTCACCCTCTCTCTGACCCTCCCCTGCTTGTGCTATCTCTGTCTGTCTCAAAATAAATAAATAAACTTAAAAAAGCTAAATAAATAGTCTAAAATGACTTAAACTAGGTCAGCAGTAAGACTTTTACCACATATTTCACTTAGAATAATAATCTTTACATTTTAAGACAGCTTAATAATTGAAATTGCATTAGGTTCTTATATACAGCCACAGAGCAGAATTTTCTAGTATTACTTGTTAGCAAGTTCCTCTATATTCAGATAATATGGACAGTTCAATATCTGGATCTACTTTATAGGATTATAAGGTTTTTCAAATTCTGGCAAGTGATGTAGTTGTTTTGAGCCTGAGAAAGTGGGCATAGATTTTAAAATAGTTTCTAAAAAGAGCATTATTTTATTGTATTTTGCCCCGGGTCAGGGGAGAATTTATTGTAACTCCAGATGTGAGATTTTTACATGATGTAAAGACAGTTTCCTTCAGGAATGTTTCTGATTAAGGTCATCTCATTTGCATCATGCCATCCCTTGCCTGCATTTTCCGAAGCTTGTTAGAAAACCCTTTTTGGGTATGCCTTGTGACCTGAAGCATTTAACATCTGTGACCTGTTTCCTTAGAACTTGCTTTTCACGTTCTGTGCTGAGCAAGTCAGTGAGTTTGACCTTTGATATATAAAAAATGCACTTCAAGGAAGTTGGAGCAAGGAGAATGATGGTGCCTTGTCATCTTTTAAACACTGAATCAAGATTTTTTAAAACACTGTGAGCATGCATATGATTGAACAATACATGTATTTAGGTTCAGAGCACAGCTTCTTTCAGCAGATGTATTTATGGATTAGGTCACAGTCACTATCTTACGAATTTTTTTGATTACTACAAAGACAGATAGTATTATTTTGCATTCTTGTTGTTTTTATATATTCCTCTAGTCATCATAATTATTACTCAGAAGGCAAGAGCAATTAAGTAACTTTCTTGCTATGTATTTCTAATATATTTAGTTTCTTCTTCAGGCTGAATACGTAAGTTGCACGTATGCATTTACATCTCCTAGGTAAAGGGGCACCTGGGTGGTTCAGTCAGTTAGGCATCCCACTTTGGCTCAGGTCTTGTTCTTACGGTTCATGGTTCAAGCCCCACATAGGGCTCTGTGCTGACAGCTCAGAGCCTGAAGCCTGCTTCCAATTCAGTGTCTCCCTCTCTCTGGCCCTCCCCCACTCACGGTCTGTCTCACTCTCTCTCTCAAAAATAAATAAACATTAAAAAAAATCTCCTAGTTAAAAATCACTTCATGTCATTTTTAATAGTAAATATGTTTTATTCATTTAAAATATCCTAAGAAAACATTCACTCAATCTACCCAAATGCAACAAAATTTCTGGTCATTCATCATCTTTCACATAAAAGCAATACAAAAAAATTGAAGGGAAGTATAATTAGGTACCTCCATTTTCTAGTTTTATTTTTCTGTATAAGGGTCACATTCAAACTTTTTATTTGGATTTGGTGCAAAATTATTCACTTTTACTTGGATTGTACTTGGTACTTCTAAAGTGGAACTTGTGAAGGGCACCTGGGTGGCTAGTCAGTTAAGCATCTGATGCTTGAGTTTGGCTCAGTCATGATCTCGTGGTTTGTGGGTTCAAGCCCCACATCAGCCTCTGCACTGATAGTGCAGAACCTAGTCTCTGTCTCCCTCCATCTCTGCTCCTCACCTCCCCTCACAAAATAAATAAATAAACTTAAAAAAAAAGAGTATGGAGTGCCTTGGATGGTTCAGTTAGTTAAGTGACCAACTCTTGGTTTTGGCTCAGGTCATGATCTCCTGGTTCATGATTTCAAGCCCTACATTGGTCTCCTCAGCTGGCAGCATGGAGCCTGCTTGGGATTCTGTCTCTCCCTCTCTCTGCCCCTCCCCTGCTTGTGCTGTCTCTGTCTCTCTCAAAATAAATAAATAAACTTAACTAAACTAAAATAAAATAACTTAACTAAAATAAAATAAAATAAAATAAAGTGGAACTTGTGAAAACTACTTTTATAAATATAGATTTTAATGTTTCATTCATTCAACACATTTATTGTACATTTATTAATGGTGAACATTATGCTAGATGTTGGATATACAATGAGTATAGGACTTGGTCCTGTCTTTTAGACAGTATAAAAATAAATAGGCAATTAACTGAGACTGATAATTTATTTGATGGGAATAAGTACAGGGTACTACAGGAGAACACAGGAGCCACACCAATTTCATTCAGAAGTAAGGGAGGAGGCAAAGGGGAGGAAGTGGTGTTTTAGCTAAGACCTGGAGGTTGAGAAATTAGCCAGAAAAAAACAAAAATTACATTAGGAGAAAAAAGAACTCTAAGACTTTAAGAGTTTCTTCAGATATACATCAATTCCTCTTTCACATCTCAATTGATAAATATCAAACTGGAATGTACCTTGGAGAGAATAATCAACCCTTCATTTTATGGTTGAGACTCATGGTCTTGAAATGACTCACCTCAAGTGATAGAATAAATTCATGGCATAATCAGAACTTTGACCCAAGGCTCTTATTAACATCTGTCCTCATGAAGTATCCCAGTAAATCACTTCTACCTGACTCCTCCAGCAATTTCTACAGAAACCTTCAGCAATTTAGATACAGAATAAGATTACCTAAAACTTTGTTTATTTAAAGTCATAATTAAAAAAACTATTGCCCTTGGGAGGGAGACAAGATGACGGAACAGCACGGAAGTTTTATGTGTGTCTTGCATCCATGAAATACAGCCAGACTAACACTAAACCATCCTACACACCTAGAAAACTGATCTGAGGATTAACACAACAATCTGCACAACGTGAACCACAGAATTCAGCAAGTACGTGGCACAGAGAGGTAAATTTGGGGAGAAAGATGGTGCGGGAAGGGAGGTGCTTTTGTGTGTGGAGAGAGGACAGAGACGGGGGTAAGAGGCTGGAGGGAGAATATGGGAAAAGCACCCCTCCCCAAAAGCAGCTGTAGAGAAAACGGAAAATTGGAAACAGCCACAGGGACTGAACTAAAAAAGGAGAAAGGAGAAAGGAGAAGGGAGAGGTTTAAATTCCAATGAGACTGCAAACAACGGGAGCACAAAGGCTGCAACTCCGCAGCTCGATACCTTGAGGTGCTCTGGTGGGAAGGGCGAATCTCCAGGAGCAGAGTGGGGTCTGGGAGGTTCTCGGGCCACACAGGGAGAAGCGGTTCCACTGCTGGAAGGACATTTGTAGAGGCTGTGAGGCAACCTGGGCCCAGTAGATCCCAGAGAATGGCCACATTTGCCGGTGCTGGAACAAGGTCCTTAAGGGTGAAGCCTGGTGCCAGATGTGTGTCGTCATTTTCCATTACCCCTGAAACGCTGCTGCTACACTATCTCGCAAACTTTTTCTGGGGGGGGCTGGCACCTGGCCACAGTCTCTGGGCACCAGCAGCAGCATGGTCCCATGAACTTTCCTGGGTGCAGCTGGCATTCAGCCATTGCTCAGTGAGACCCTCTACAGAGGGGCAGACTGGGACAAAGCCGCAATCCCTCAGAACTATGGGGCCGGGAAAACAGCTGCATCTGAGACAAAACTCAGGAGAGAGGTACTACCCGGGGGTGGGTCACAGACAGGGTAAAAGTGGGGAGTGGATGAAAGCTGAAGACAAAGGATGGGTGTGTGATTGCTGATCGGGGAGAATAGAGTTCTTATACTAAAGACTGGGTAGATGAGTGATGCCATTTTCACGACTCTCGCGCATGCGCATATGCACCTACAAGCGCAGTAGGCTAGTAGCGCCATCTAGTGGAGAATGGAGCCATTACACTAAGCCCCGCACAATTGGGCCAACCTCGCTCTTCAAGAACACAAGTCTCACCACCTGCTTAGTTTATGGACTATAAAGCACTTCATAGTCTTACTTCCAGGGGAAAATGTAATTTCAGTTGTATTTCAATCTGTTAGCAGGTCCATCTATTTAATTTTCTTTCTTTCTATTTTTTTTACTCTTCTTCACTTCTTTTTCTTAAATACAGAAAGAGAAAAAATTCATTTTTATTTTCAATTTTTATTAAAAATATTTTTGTACTATATTTTTTACTTCTGTGTGAATTTTTTCAAATTCTAGTTTACTTCCATCATTTCATTTTAGTCTACTTCAGTGTATTCATTTTTTTCAAATTTTCAAACGATTATCTTTTTTTGTTATTCTTTCCCTTTTTTCCCTAATCTATCAACCACTTTAAACACCCAGACCAAACCACACCTAGGATCTAGCATCATTTATTTGATTTTGTGTGTGTGTGTTTAATTTTTTAATTTTAATATTTTTAATTTTAATTTTTTAATTTTAATTTTTTCTACCTCATTAATTCTCTTCTCCCTTCAAAATGATGAAACGAAGGAATTCACCCAAAAGAAAGAGCAGGAAGAAAGGACAGCCAGGGATTTAACCAACACAGATACAAGTAAAATGTCTGAACCAGAATTTAAAATCACGATAATAAGAATACGAGCTGGAGTGGAAAATAGATTAGAATCCCTTTCTGTGGAGATAAAAGAAGTAAAAACTAGTCAGGATGAAATAAAAAATGTTATAACTGAGCTGCAATCATGGATGGATGCCGTGGCAGCAAAGATGGATGAGGCAGAACAGAGAATCAGTGATATAGAGGACAAACTTATGGAGAATAATGAAGCAGAAAAAAGAGGGAGATTAAGGCAAAAGAGCATGATTTAATAATTAGAGAAATCAGTGACTTATTAAAAAGGAACAACATCAGAATCATAGGGGTTCCAGAACAGGAAGACAGAGAAATAGGAGTTGAAGGGTTATGTGAGCAAATCATAGCAGAAATCTTTCCTAATGTGGGGAAAGACAGACATCAAAATCCAGGAAGCACAGAGGACTCTCATTAGATTCAACAAAAACTGACCATCAACAAGGCATATCATGGTCAAAGTCACAAAATACCCAGGCAAGGAGAGAATCATGAAAGCAGCAAGGGAAAAAAAGTCCTTAACCTACAAGGGAAGGCAGATCAGGGTTGTAGCAGACCTATCCACAGAAACTTGGCAGGCAAGAAAGGAGTGGCAGGATATATTCAACGTGCTGAATCAGAAAAATATACAGCAAAGAATTCTTTATCCAGCAAGACTGCCGTTCAAAACAGGAAAGATAAAAAGTTTCCCACACAAACAAAAATTAAAGGAGTTTGTGACCACTAAACCAGCCCTGCGAGAAATTTTAAGGGGGACTCTCTGAGGGGAGAAAAGATGAAAATATAAATAAATAAATAAATAAATAAATAAATACAAAAGCAACAAAAATTGGAAAGGACCAGAGAACAGCAGAAACTCCAACTCTACAAACATCATAATGGCAATAAATTCATATCTTTCAGTCCTCACTCTAAACATCAATGGAATCAATAATCCAATCAAAACACATAGGGTAACAGAATGGATAAGAAAACAAGTCCCATCTAAATGCTGTTTACAAGAGACTCACTTTAGACCTAAAGACACTTTCAGATTGAAAATAAGGGGATAGAGAACCATCTATCATGCTAACGGTCAACAAAAGAAAGCCGGAATGGCCATACTTATATCAGACAATCTAGACTTTAAAATAAAGACTGAATCAAGTGATGAAGAAGGGCATTATATCATAATTAACGGTTCTATTCACCAAGAAGACCTAACAATTGTAAACATTTATGCACCAAGTGTGGAAGCACCCAAATATATAAATCAATTCATCACAAACATAAAGAAACTCATCGATAGTAATACCATAATAGTAGGAGATTTCAATATCCCACTCTCAGCAATGGACAGATCATATAATCAAAAAATCAACAAGGAAACAATGGCTTTGAATGACACACTGGACCAGATGGACTTAACAGATATATTCAGAACACTTAATCCTAAAGCAGCAGAATATACATTCTTCTCCAGTGCACATGGAACATTCTCCAGAATAGACCACATATTGGGACAAAATTCAGCCCTCAGCAAGTACAAAAAGATCGAGATCATACCATGCATATTTTCAGACCACAATGCTATGAAACTCGAAATCAACCACAAGAAAAAATTTGGAAAGGCAACAAATACTTGGAGACTGAAGAACATCCTACTAAAGAATGATTGGGCTAACCAAGAAGTTAAAGAGGAAATTAAAAAGCATATTGAAGTCAATGAAAATGATAACACCACAACCCAAAACCTCTGGGATGCAGCAAAGGTGGCCATAAGAGCAAAGTATATAGCAATCCAGGCCTTCCTAAAGAAGGAAGAAAGATCTCAGATACACAACCTAACCTTACACCTTAAGGAGCTGGAAAAAGAACAGCAAATAAAACCCCAAACCAGCAGAAGACAGGAAATGATAATGATTAGAGCAGAAATTAATGCTATCAAAACCAAAAAAACAGTAGAACAGATCAATGAAACCAGAAGCTGGTTCTTTGAAAGAATTAATAAAATTGATAAACCACTAGCCAGTTTGATCAAAAAGAAAAAGGAAAGGACCCAAATAAATAAAATCAAGAATGACAGAGGAGAGATCACAACCAACACAGCAGAAATACAAAAATAATAAGATAATTCTATGAGCAATTATATGCCAATACAATGGGCAATATGGAAGAAACGGACAAATTCCTGGAAACATATATACTACCAAAACTGAAATAGGAAGAAATAGAAAATTTGAACAGACCCATAACCAGTAAGGAAATTGAATTAGTAATAAAAAATCTCCCCAAAAACAAGAGTTCAGGGCCAGATGGCTTTCCAGGGGAATTCTACCAAACAATTTAAGGAAGAGTTAACACCTATTCTCTTCAAGCTGTTCCAAAAAATAGAAATAGAAGAAAAACTTCCAAACTCATTATATGAAGCCAGCATTACCTTGATCCCAAAACCAGAGACCCCACTAAAAAGGAGAACTATAGACCAATTTCCCTGATGAACATGGATGCAAAAATCCTCAACAAGATATTAGCTAACCGATCCAACAATACACTAAAAAACTATTCACCACAACCAAGTGTGATTTATACCTGGGATGCAGGGCTGATTCAATATCCGCAAAACAATTAACGTGATTCATCACATCAATAAAAGAAAGGACAAGAACCATATGATCCTCTCAATAGATGCAGAGAAAGCATTTGACAAAATACAGCATCCTTTCTTGATAAAAACCCTCAAGAAAGTAGGGATAGAAGGACTTAAAATGGTCCTTCTATATATGGTCATAAAAACCATTTATAAATGACCCAACGCTAATATCAATTGGGAAAAACTGAGACCTTTCCCCCTAAGGTCAGGAACAAGACAGGGATGTCCACTCTTGCCACTGTTATTCAACATAGTGTTAGAAGTCTTAGCCTCTGCAATCAGACAACACAAAGAAATAAAGGGCATCGAGATCAGCCAGGACAAGGTCAAACTTTCACTCTGAGCAGATGACATGATACTCTATATGGAAAACCCAAAAGGTTCCATCAAAAAACTGCTAGAATTCATTCATGAATTCAGCAAAGTTGCAGGATATAAAATCAATGCACAGAAATCGGTTGCATTCCTATACACCAACAATGAAGTGACAGAAAGAGAAATCAAGGAATTGATCCCATTTACAGTTGCACAAAAAAACATAAAATACCTAGGAATAAATCTAACCAAAGAGGTGAAAAATCTATACACTGAAAACTATAGAAATCTTATGAAATAAATTGAAGAAGACACAAAATGGAAAAAGATTCCATGCTCCTGGATAGGAAGAACAAATATTGTTAAAATGTCGATACTACCCAAAGCAATCTACATATTCAATGCAATCCCTATCAAAATATCACCAGCATTCTTCACCGAGCTAGAACAAATAATCCTAAAATTTGTATGGAACCAGAAAAGACCCTGAATAGCCAAAACAATCATGAAAAAGAAAACCAAAGCAAGAGGCATCACAGTCCCAGACTTCAAGCTATACTACAAAGCTGTAATCATCAAGACAGTATGGTACTGGCACAAGAACAGACACTCAGATCAATGGAACAGAATAGAGAACCCAGAAATGGACCCACAAACGAATGGCCAACTAATCTTTGACAAAGCAGGAAAGAATATCCAATGGAATAAAGACAGTCCCTACAGCCAGTGGTGCTAGGAAAACTGGACAGCGACATGCAGAAGAATGAACCTGGACCACTTTCTTACACCATACACAATGATAAACTCAAAATGGATGAAAGACCTAAATGTAAGACAGGAAACCATCAAAATCCTCAAGAAGAAAGCAAGCAAAAACCTCTTTGATCTTGGCTGCAGCAACTTCTTACTCACCATGTCTCTGGAGGCAAAGGAAACAAAAGCAAAAATGAACTACTGGGACCTCATCAAAATAAAAAGCTTCTGCACAGGGAAGGAAACAATCAGCACAACTAAAAGGCAACTTGTGGAACGGGAGAAGATATTTGCAAATGACATATCAGATAAAGGGTTAGTATCCAATATCTACAAAGAACTTGCCAAATTCAACATCCAAAAAAGAAATAATCCAGTGAAGAAATGTGCCAAAGACATGAATAGACGCTTCTCCAAAGAAGACATCCAGATGGCCAACCAACACATGAAAAAATGCTAAACATCACTCATCATCAGGGAAATACAAATCAAAACCACAATGAGATACCACCTTATACCTATCAGAATGGCTAACATTAACAACTCAGGCAACAACAGATGTTGGTGAGGATGAGGAGAAGGAGGATCTCTTTTGCATTGTTGGTGGTAATACAAGCTGGTGCAGCCACTCTGGAAAACAGTATGGAGGTTCCTCAAAAAACTAAAAATAGAACTACCCTACGACCCAGCAATTGCACTATTAGGCATTTATCCAAGGGATACAGGTGTGTTGTTTCGAAGGGACACATGCACTCCAATGTTTATAGCAGCACTATCAACAATGGCCAAAGTATGGAAAGAGCCCAAATGTCCATCGATGGATGAATGGATAAAGAAAATGTGGTATATACACACACACACACACACACACACACACACACACACACACACACACAATGGAGTATTACTCGGCAATCAAAAAGAATGAAATCTTGCCATTTGCAACTACTTGGATGGAACTGGAGGGTATTACGCTAAGTGAAATTAGTTAGTCAGAGAAAGACAAAAATCATATGACTTCACTTATATGAGGATTTTAAGAGACAAAACAGATGAACACAAGGGAAGGGAAACAAAAATAATATAAAAATAGGGAGGGGGACAAAACATAAGAGACTCATAAAGATGGAGAACAAACAGAGGGTTACTGGAGGGGGTGTGGGAGGGGGGATGGGCTAAATGGGTAAGGGGAATTAAGGAATGTACTCCTGAAATCATTGTTGCACTATATGCTAACTAACTTGGATGTAAATTAAAAAAAATAAAATTATAAAAAGTAAAAAAAAACCTGTTGCCGTTAGTTTTCTAGATTGCTAGAAAAAATAATAAATTGAATTTGCGAATTATTTTTCCCATCTTAACAACTAGGTTTCATCGAACAAACTAAATGACTATGTGATGATCAGCCAATATTATTGCCATTATTATAATACAAAATGTTCAATTATTCACAGTTTAATTTGGTCATGTCATAGTGACAGCCATGAAATGAAAATCAGTTTGAAAAAGAAGGATGCAAAATATGTTTTGGTTTAATTGTTTAAATCAAATTTCAATAGGGAACATATATGGAGGACTCTGGACTGAGTAAATGAGAGTAATAAGCAATGACTGCCCGAAATTGTGAAAATTATCTTACTATACTTTGAAGAGTTGTCTATTTCAGGAATCACATTCTTTCTTTCTCCAGAAAACAATATAAGACTACACTTTTTAAATTTATATTTTAAAATCCTATAGGGGAATTTTCTATGGGTCCCAAAACATAATTATTAGCACTGTCACAAAAAAAAGCTTTTATTGCTAATAAGATTGTTGAGGTCACAGGGAGAAAAATAATAATTGATGGTTGAGCCATTTTATTAGAAGACAATTATTTCTGCTACATGTTTATTTTAATATTCATGCATTCAGATTAAGTAAGATGTCAATTAGTGATTGGTTATATTGGTCCCATCAATCACAAGTAATACAGATATATTCAGGTATTATACTGTAGAATTTCCCTCAGCAACATAAGTCTGTAAAATTGAATACCAAGTATTACATCAATAGAAAAGCTACCAGTTCCAAATGGAGACCAAAGAATCATTGAGTTATCACCTACAGAAGCAATCTAATGAACTATATATCAAATAAGGAATGATAATAATTTGCTGTCAGTCTTAACAGAATAAAACAATATGGCATCTATTAGCCAATGAAAGAAAAAGAATATAAATTCACTAGGCTTCCAATTACCCTACTCCCACCTAGAATTGTTGGCCAACTGGAAAATCTATTCTGCTTAGGTTTCTTTATGGACTGCTTTTTCTTTTCTTTTTTTTCTTTTTAAAGTGCCTTTTCTTTTTGTTTCACTTCCATATTGAGAAGAACTGTGAAAAAGTAATGATTCACCCAAATAGCTACAAAAGAGATTAACAGGAATTAGTGGGGTACATTTAGGTATGTAAAAGTTATCAGGAAAGCTTCATTCTTTGAGAACTGATTACATGAATTCCAACCTAAAAACTTGAAAGAGTTCTTAACTTGTCACCTACTGTCCCAGAATCCCATGCACTTTAGTATCCGTCCCAGAGTTTTATTTTTCAATGAAATATTATTATTTGTTGCTGTATTAAAATAAGATATATTGTGTAGGTGAACAATTTTCACCTCTAGCTTTGGTCATGGTCCAATCCAGTGGCATGGGATACTTGTGCAAAGAACAGAGTTCTTATTATAACTAGGTAAATCTAAAAGATGACCAAACAAATGTCTCCAAGTTAGAGGAAAATAAGGTAGCTCCTTTTCAAGACAGTGTTCAGGGTGGTAGCTAACTAAAGTGGCTGAGTGAAGAATTAGGTGGTCAGATACAACCAACTCCTTCCAGTGTAGGTAGGATTAGGAATTCTTTGTCCTATTGACCCTGCCATGTACCATGCAGTTTAGCTGTGGCCTCTGTTATACCCCAGGAGTTGCACTAAGTCACTTGGCCACCAGTTAGTGGAGCTAATGAAAATGGGGAGACTTAAACTTCTGAATTTTAGACAAAATATACAGGAGATTAGAAGTTGAGCAGTCCTGTCCTATATAATAAAGAGAAATCTTGACATCCTTGCTACAGTGATTTTCTCAATTTTTCTTAATTTATGAATATTTATTTTTTTGGTTTGGTAACACTTCTTTCTTCATTTTACAGTAAACTCTTTTGGCAACAATAAATGTAAAGTAAACACCAGTCAATGTCCAGTGAAATGCCTATTGCATTTTAATTTCTCTAGAAAGTTAATGATAAACGTGTAACTTCCACAAAATGCTTGCTGATATTTACCACTTACTATGGGAGCCACAGTGGTATCACTGAATACTTGGAGACCAGAAACTGCTGCAAAACCTCAGCACCTCTGCAAAAATTAGGAGTTCAGAACACAGATAATTTCAGCAAGTATGTTTATAATTTACTTTGTGAAGTCTGATTTTGCATTTAGATCAAATTTCTTACTTTTAATTCTAAGCTCTCTTGTGCATGTATAGAACCATGAAGCAATAGCCATCATACTAGTTCCATTAACAGAAGAATTTCATGAACACTTACATAATACAAATTTTATATGTTATCAGATACTCCAAATAGCATATCAAAAAAAAAATTAATTCTGTTCAATGTGATACTGTTTCATCCTATTCATGTAATCTAAAAAATATTTTAGGAAATTTGTTAGGTCAAAGGTGAACACTCTGACATCTTGAATGCTAATATACACATAATTAATGTTCAAAATCAGATATGATTTTTTTGAGGTGATAGTATGAATACAATTTTTGGTGGAGCACATTGTGGAGGAAAAGCCAGCTTCTTACTAATTAAGAAAATTTAAGAAATAGAAATATTTTTGGCATTGGTTGTGGTAAACATCTAATCTATAATTGTGTAAAACTAGCTGAATTATTATACCAATCCAAAAATAAGTTGAAGTGTCAAAATGTGTACAACTATTTTTATACATATATAGTGAGAGTAACTTTTCTGAAATGAAGCAGATGTTGAATACAAAAGAACACTTTGGCTTTGCAGTGTACGCTTTCTGACTTAGATTTCTTTCATCAATTTGATTTTAAACATATATGAGCTTTTGAAATCTACTTTGTGAATCAACTACATGTACTACCATAATTTTTAATTTTTTGGTGTATCAGTCCTTTAAATTTTGTTTACGTTTGTTTAAAATGTCTTTGAACTCTTTAGCCAAAGTATTAAATAAATAGAGCAACAATTAACGATGGCTTTCAAAGCTTTTATTGAATCAAAGCTTTATTTAAGGTAGAATGGGAAAACAGGACAAAATTAAAATGTATTGCTATGAAAGCAAGGGAAGAACTGAAAAATTAGATGATAGAGTTTACAGTGTTTACAATTTAATTTCAGGGGTGCCTGGGTGGCTCAGTTGGTTGAGCGTCCGACTTTGGCTCAGGTCATGATCTCGCAGCTCGTGGGTTCAAGCCCCACGTCGGGCTCTGTGCTGACAGCTCAGAGCCTGGAGCCTGTTTTGGATTCTGTGTCTCCCTCTCTCTCTGCCCCAACCCACTCACATTCTGTCTCTGTCTCTCTCAAAAATAAATGAACATTGAAAAAAAAGTTAAAAAAAAGATTTAATTTCATAATTGCACTTTAGAAGAGTTCCACTTGTATAAGTCTCTTTTGATTGCATTCTTATTTTAATTTGATAAATTTATATTCTATAAAGGAAGGAAAGGAAATTAAGAAGCCTTACAATTTCACAGCACCTAAGTCTGGCAAACCAATCAAAATCAACATAGAGATATTATTTGATGAATTTTATCTTACAAAAATATTTGCCTAAGAAAGGTACTCAATGAGTAAAAAATACAGTGTCCATGAACACTCATGAGTTAAAATTTTCTTACATTCAACTGAGAAAAAACAATTAAGAATTGAGAACTTTCACAGAATTTATGCTGGTCTTGCCAGGTGACTCAGCACCGATGAAGTATTTTTATGTATTAAAATACTATAATCTTCAGAGAAGAGTCAGTTGAAGATGCCAATTTTGTTTAAGATGTCAACCAGTCCTAGGATAGATGATACGGTCCTTCTACCCTCAATGGGCTATATATTCAGCATTCCAGAACATTCCAGCTTTTCCACTGCCTTTTTTTTTAAGCATTTTTATTGCACATAGATAGAAAAGTGCACAAATTACAAGTGTGCGGCTGAGTTTCCACAAAGTGAATATGTCTGTGTAAGCAACACCCAGATTACAAACAGAACATTTTTTACCAGAACATTATGGTAACCCTCCCACCCTCTGTGTCACCTCTCAGCTACTACACTCTTACCCTCAGGGGAACCTATCATAACTTCTAAACATGGATATTTTTAATGCATGTTATCATGTGCAGGTTCTTGAACTTTCTATGAATGCAATCACATGTTTTTACATGTGATTTATTAAATGTTATTTTTATGAGATTCATTCACATTGTCTTGAATATTGGTAATTTTTAATATTTTCATTTCTGTATATTATCCTACTATAAAAATAAACTACAGTTCACTTACCTATACTACTCTTGACAGTTATGTGGGCTGTTTCTAGCTTGGGGCTCTAGTGCATAAATTTTATGAATATTCTTATACATGTCTTTTATGAATGTATGTATATTCCTAATGTAAACTTTCAAAACATCTTTATTTTTAAATTTTATTTTATATAAATTAAACCTTTCATTAAAACAATTTCTTCTTTTTTCCAAATGAATAACAGGCAGTTCAATGCCATGAGATCAGTAAACATTTTACAATTTTACTGTAACCTTCCACTATGAATTTGTTTTTACACACATCCACATAGTCACTCATTTTACTATATTATATTATATTATATTATATTATATTATATTATATATTTCATTTCATTTTTAAATGTTTTGTTTATTTTGAGAGAGAGAGAGAGAGAGAGAGAGAGAGAGAGAGAGAGAGGGAGTATGAGAGCACGTGCAGGGGAGGGGCAGAAAGAGAGGGAAGGGAGACAGATAATCCGGAGCCTGACACAGGGCTCAACCTCATGACCCTGAGATCATGACCTGAGCTGAAATCATGAGTTGACGCCCAATAGACTGAGCCACCCAAGCACCCCCGTATTCACTCATTTTATTTTCTGCTCAGACATGGCTTCCAGTGGCAGCCATCAACCATTTGAGGAACACCCTCAACTTTCAATTAATTCTTAATCAATCTTTAATTGATTACTTTCATAATCTTGCAGAAAAGATCCAATGATCAGTATAAATCTCAACTACAGTGTGTTGGTTTCTACCTGATTATAGACTTCGTTCTTTTGGAACAAAGTAAGTTATAAATAAAAAAATAGTCATATACATAGACTGTCCTAAAATTATTGACAATACTATTTCTGCAAAAGCCAAACAGAATAGTTTACATATAAAAAATTAAATTGTAGCTTCAAATGGTTTATAGATAATCTTCAGGAAACGTAGTTACTCTTACATAAAATATAGATTGGATATTAGACACTTGGTATGGAATTATTCATGACTGGGAGAATTTTTTTCTTTCACCTGGGAAGCAGGCATTTTATTGAAATTGGATCAGTTGTTTTGATGGTGCAATTTAGCATTATCTTTTTTCGTATATGTTAGCTTTGCAAAATTTGAAATTACTTGATTGAAGTTATCTGAACTCTTCAGAAAAATCAAGACCTGACTTAGAAGTCTGTTTTCTCCAGATATTTCAGTGTTTAAGAGTCACGTTAGAAATGGAGATTAGCAAGAAACTACCAGTAATGGATTAAGTAGGGAGAATTTAGCCAATTTAATATTGCTTAATGTTCATTTTATATGTTTGAATTACTGTGTACTTAGTAATATTATGTTGTTTCTAAATGTTTAGTAAAATAACGTCAACCTCTATATTATTGAATAAATTCTAATACTCTCAGACATACTTAGCAACTCCAAAGAAATACAAGTTATGAAATAAAACACCTTAGGTATAATATGTGTTTCTTGATGTTGTAACAAAAAGTGATAGAGTTTCTCCAAACATTCTTTAAAGTACAACTGAAAAAAAAAAAAACAACTAACAAATCAAATCAAATCAAATAGATTTGGATCTGACACGGAGTAATAACAAAAACAATAGCAACAACAGCAGCAAAAACGATAATAATCCCCAGTAATTATTGGGGGTTAATCATCTGGGTGCTGGGCCTCGTGTTAGCCCTGCTTTTGTAATGACTCATTTTATCCCAGCGAAACCTGAGACATAGGGAGGTTTGGGACTTGCACAATGTTGCAGAGCTAATAACTGGGAGACCTGGAGCCGGAGCCAAGAATATCCAATTTCAATGTCTATTCTTTTAACTACTCTACTGGTTTTCATAGGAATCAAGAGGGATCTTTATTAGTTTTATTTATTTATTTGTTATTTATTTTTCATTTACTTATTTTGAGACAGAGATAGAGCAGGAGCCGGGGAGAGGCAGAGAGAGAGAGAGAGAGAGAGAGAGAGAGAGAGAGAGACGGAGAGAGAAAATCCCAAGCAGTCTCCGTGCTGTCCGTGCAGGGCCCCATTCAAGGCTTGATCCCACAAGCCGTGAGATCACGACCTGAGCTGAAATCAAGACGTGGGCACTTAACCAACGGAGACACCTAGGCCCCCCAAGAAGGATTTTTAATAAGAAATGATAGAAAGGAAAAAAAAAAGAAATAATAGAGGGATTAGAGTCGTTTATAGCATGATTTTAGTCTTTCTTAAAATTCCTTCATTTCATAAAGTGATCATCATGCCAGGAGAGGTCCATGAACTGACTGTCCTAAATGACAGTGGCAGGAAAATGCTTCATGCCTGCTACGAGGTGACTGGGTGTGCAGCACCTCTAACTGAGCCGCGAACACAGCCTGTGCTGTTTCACTGTGCCTTTGGCTTGCCTGGCCCGACAGTGAACTATCTTTTAAAACTCAGCGTTTTTTTCCAAGCACCTCTCATTTTTATTCCTAAAGCACATTTTTTCACTGCCTTCTCACCACCCACAGCAAGGTCAAATATCTCTCTTCCCCATCGCTGTGCTTTGGCTCCTGCCTACACCATTTCACTCATTCCTCCTACCTGCTTCCCTAATGTCTCCTTTCATTTGAAACAAGTGCGTCTTCCACCTACCTGCACGAAGATTTGAAGATTCCTTTAGAGAATTCTAACTGCTGGTGTATAAATAGCTATCTTTTTGTCAGGCAAACTTACTCTGGGAAATGGTAAGTTTGCTTTTCCAGTCAAGGATATTCCCAATATCCTATATATACTCTTCTAAATGCGAGTAGTTAAGTGGATGCACTTCCTTACTTACTGAGTCTTACCAATAAATTATGAAATGTTTCTTCCTTTGATTCGATTTGATTTCAAATCATAAACATTTATCACACTTTATATTAAGAATAGTCATTCTAGGGGCGCCTGGGTGGCTCAGTTGGTTGAGCGTCCGACTTCAGCTCAGGTCACGATCTCACGGTCCGTGAGTTCGAGCCCCGCGTCGGGCTCTGGGCTGATGGCTCAGAGCCTGGAGCCTGCTTCCCATTCTGTGTCTCCCTCTCTCTCTGCCCCTCCCCCGTTCATGCTCTGTCTCTGTCTCAAAAATAAATAAACGTTAAAAAAAATAATTAAAAAAAAAAAGTCATTCTAGGGCGCCTGGGTGGCTCAGTTGATTAAGTGTCCAAGTCTTTGGTTTCAGCGCAGGTCATGATCCTTCTCTAGGTTTGGGAGTTTGAGCCCACTGCCAGGCTCTGCACTGCCAGCACAGAGCCTGCTTGCGATTCTCTCTCTGCCCCTTCCCCACCTGCTCTCTCTCTCTCTCCCTGTCTCTCAAAATAAATAAACACTACAAAAAGAATAATCATTCTAGTTACTATATTTTCATATAATAGGCTTTATGTTGGTTTGTGATTGTCGCTTTACCTTCTTGTTAGCCAGCAATTAAGAAACTTTGAATTTTACTCATTACGCCATTTTATATTATTTTTGAATTCTGAAAACAAAACGTTTTAATACAAAGATCTTTCACACGATGGGTTTTATACTTTGGTCAATTCATTCAACAATATTGTTTGGCACCTACTACGGGCCAGCCAATACTGTTTCCACAAGGAATACAGTGGTATGAAAGACGTGGGAAGTCCATGTTCTTAAGAAGCCTGCACTGTAATAAGGTACACGGTAATTACAGAGGAAACAAAAAACAGAGCAAGATATTTAGTATTTTAGAGATATTAAAGTTTTTCAGTTAATGATCAGTGGCCGATGGAAATAAATAAAATGGGAGGAGTGATGTAGAACGGTGGTAGGGTCAGATCCAAGTACTCTGATGCTTAAATTACCACGTAATAATTTTGAAGGACCTAATAAAGCACTGCTATACGTGATGCTGCCCCCCAGTATTTCAGTGTGCATCCATCCTGTGCTACTTACTTCAGAGATTGTGTCTGGCCTTTCAGCACTGGAGTGAGATGGGAGAGAACAGGCTTTCATCGTCATGCACAACTTGCGAGCACAAAACCTTAGGATGAAAAAAGTTTCTTATCCACAAAATGAGGGATTTGTATGAATCAGGGTTTTTTTTAAATGTTTATTTATTTATTTTAAGAGAGAGGCAGAGAGAGAGAGAAAGCAAATTCCAAGCAGGCTCACGCTGTCGGTACCGAGCTTGACACAGGGTTCGATCTAACAAACCATGAGATCATGACCAGAGCCGAAATCAAGAGTCGGTGGCTTAACTGACAGAGGCCACCACCCAGGTGTCTCATGAGTCTGGGGACCATAGATTCCTAAAGAGACTTTGGGTGAAATTCATGGGAGCTATGAAATTAAATGAGAAAAATTACCTTTACTTTCAAAATCTCTAAGTGAAATTTAACATTTCCTTCAATAAACTGGTAATAATATCCGCACTACCTGAGAATTTTTCACCAACAGAAGTCACAGATCTTTTTGAATTATGTCACAGTTGTTATGGATATCTCAAGTTATTATTTACTCCCGTCACTATTGAGAAATTATAATTACTAGATACAAAGAATGATTATGCCATTAAATGCAATAAAGAAGCACAAATATTACTGCATCACCTTGTTTTAAATACCAAAATAAAATCATTTTAATATAATTTATTTTCTTTCTAATCTTATTTTTTTGTGAAATAAAAGAACAAGACATTGTTAGATGATCCAGTGAAATGAAAATGTATCAATATAAACTAGAATATATATATTCTATTTTAAAATGCCAGTAAGGAAGGGGCTTGTAGGAAGTGATATTTGAGCTGAGAGCTACAGAATGAAGAGCAGTCAATTATACGGAAAGCCAAGGAGGAGACTCCAGGACAAGGGAACAGTATAGACAAAAGTACCAAACAGTAAAGAATCTGGTGAACGCTGTGGAAGGTAGGAGGTGAAAGCTACAGTTGTGTGTTTGTCTCCAGCCATGCTCAGGTTCATAGGAGTGTGAGGAAAATTGGTGGGTAAATGATTTTTACCCCGGGTTGTGATTTAGCCAGGAGTTTGATGCATGAGGAGTGGTGAAGATATATGCTAGGCATCGGTAACAATGATCACCAGGGAAATTAAGCAAAATAAGGACAACTATGAATATGTGTTAGATGTGGAGAGATACAAGAGGGTGGTGAGGATGAGGATAGTAGGACTAAAGAAGTGTAGGTTCTAGTGGGGACTGTGGATTATTGAAGCTGTATATTAGAAGGAATGGGTATGAAAAAGTCTACTTTAGTAGTTCCAGAGAGATGACAATGGCTGTTGTCTTAATCAGCTCAAGCTGCTCTAACAAATACCATAGACTGGGTGATTTAAACAACAGAATTTTTTTCTTACAGTTTTGGAGGCTGGAAGTCCAAGATTATAGTGCCAGCAAGGTGGAGTTTTGGTGATAGTCCTCTTCCTGGACTGTAGATGGATGCCTTCTTGCTTTATCTTCACCTGGTGATGAAAGACATGCATGTTTCTTCTTATAAAGCCACTAATCCCATTCATGATGGCTCTAGTCTCCTGACCTAATTACATTGCAAAGGTCCCCACTTCTAAATGCCATCACACAAGGGATTAGGCTTCAGCATATGAATGGGAAGGCATGGCAACTATGGAGATGCAAAGTATACAATTCAATATTCTTCAGGGTATTGCTAGGACAATGGAAAGGAAGCTCAATGAGGTTAGGACTTTTTCTTTTGCCACTTTGTTCCCAACTCTTAGAATTTGCCTATCACACAGAAGATGCTTAATAAATGTTAACAAATTAAATGAATGGATCACATGTGTAAGCAAGATGTCAGATGACTACCAGATTTCTGAATGGATGGAAATTTTAAATTAAGGAGAAAGGGGTGGGGGAAAGGTTTGTAGTTAAGTTAGGTTATTTCTTAAACATTAATATAAAATCATTCATGTCATCATAATCATTTCATAATCATCTCATAATCATATCATAATCACAGTGTTTTTTGAGCACCTGTTCTAGTGGAAATACCATTATAGGCACTATAAGAAAAAAATATGATCCCTTCTTTTCTAGGGATAAGAGCATGTGGAGAATTTAGTTGAAATTTAGGCAGGTATGATAGAAAAGGGCAACAGTTTTCTCCCCAGAAAATACAAACATTTTTTTAAAAATGCAGAAATACTTCCAATGTCTGCATTGAAAACTGCTTTGAAATTTGAATCCCATTCCCAGCTAAACTACCAATCAAATGTGAGCAAAATAATAATGCTTTTAGAATTCAAGGACTAAGAAAGTCTTCATTTCCTAAAAAGTATTGTTAGAAGATACACTTTAGCAAAGCCAAATATAGTTCAAGTAATCAATAAATTATGAACAGGCCTCAAATGCAATTAAAGAAAATCTCTGGATTATAGATTTACCAAAGCCTAACAAGCCTGTCCAATATTGTCCTTTTAATAAGTACATTATTAAGCCTTGGGTCAACTTAGTGATTGTGGAACATAATTACCTCTTACTCTAAAAACAATGGAGAAACAAAAGAAAACCAAAGGAAATTAGAAATACCAGGAAAAATAGATAGCTGTGCTAGAAAGGCATAATCCAAATAAAAAGTAAACAAAATGTAACATTATTCTGAGTAAATTAATTGAATAAGGAAAAGATAATGCATTTGGTTTTGATAATGTGTTCCACTTAAGTGACACAGATGTACCAATATAGATTTCTTTTTCTCTTCAAATCCATTCCCACTAGTTACGAGCAATGCAGGATTTCAATATTTTATATACTTGACATTGAAATTTAATATTAAATAATCAACTTCTCCTTAAGCATAGAAGACTCACCCCCACTAAATTGGAGGTTCTTAATCACTTCTGTATGAGTATCACCAAGAGCAATGCCTGCCCTGACACACAGTAGCATTCAGTAAATATTTCTTGTTAAAATCATGGGACAAAATATATCTATTATTCACTTTGATAGAAGTTCAAGGCAAGGGGAGTGAAGAGAAATATGGGGAAATAATTTGTTGCAAGTATCACTTGGCAGAACGATAACAACTATCACAAGAGTATCTAAAAGAAAATTAATGAACAGGACACATTCCCTGTCCTCATGGAATTCATAGCCCAGTTGGAGACCATATATATATATAAATAATTGAAAAATAAAGTATGGCAGTGTCCATGATGTTGTCAGTAACAAAATATAATAGCCAAAAAAAAGTTAGTTTACTTGAGAGAGACTGAAGGGGCTAGGTAGTGGAGACACAAGTGATAAACCTTAAAAATGAGTAAGAATCCTCAAGGGGCCAGGGGATGGAATGTGGCAAGGAAAAGAGCAGGTAAAGAGGAACATCACAGGAAAAGAGCAGGCTATAGATACCTTGATGTAGAGGGAAGGCCAGACAAAAGATTGGAGACGGTTTGGGGCACCAGGTGGGTCAGTGAGTTAAGCGTCTAACTTCAATGTCCGGTCATGACCTCACAGCTCATGAGTTTGAGCCCCCACCAGGCTCTGTGCTGACAGCTCAGAGCCTGGAGCCTTTTTTTATTTCTGTGTCTCCCTCTCTCTCTGCCCTT
Organism: Panthera uncia; assembly: GCF_023721935.1. Taxonomy (NCBI): domain Eukaryota; kingdom Metazoa; phylum Chordata; class Mammalia; order Carnivora; family Felidae; genus Panthera; species Panthera uncia. The sequence goes on along the minus strand of NC_064809.1, from coordinate 109,944,126 downwards.
CCCGTGTTCATTCTCTCTCTCTGTCTCTCTCTCTCTCTTTCTCTCTCTCAAAAATATAAACAAACATTAAAAATATAAAATATTGGAGAAGGAAATGAGGACTAAGTCAGCACATGGAAGAAGTTTAAACCTTACATTTTGTCCCTCTACACAGATACAGTTTATTTTATTTTATTTATTTGAATTTATTTATTTATTTTGAGAAAGAGAGACAGAGAGCAAGCAGGGAAGGAGCAGAGAGAGAGGGAGAGAGAGAATCCCAAGCAGAGTCCACACTGTCAGCATAGAGCTCAAACTCAGGAACTGTGAGATCATAACCTGAGCCAAAACCAAGAGCTGGATGCTTAACCAACTGAGCCACCCAGGTGCCACTACACAGATACAGTTAAAACAACAACAACAACAACAACAACAACAACAACAGAACACTTGTGAACATAATCATTTAAAAAAATTTTTGTGGAAGAAAGGCAACTTGGCAAATGAAGTTAAAGCTGATTTGGAATAACAGTAAGAATGTCAGAAAGATACTTAGGCAGACAATCATGAAAAGAGGCACCAGTTTCCTCAAATAGTGACTCTAGGTGATTCTTCATATAGTAAGAGTTTTACATATAAAGAGCTGCTTTTCTCCTCCCAGCAAAACTCAAACAAAACACCAACACATGTATTAAAAACTACAAATTATTTAAGCAGGCATGCTCCGATGGTTCTTGAGCCTCAATTTTATTCTATGTGTTTTTCTTAAAATTTCTCTCTACACGAGAGATTGTAGTTCATCTATGCCTAATATTCATCCCCGATAACTGCCCTTGAATTACAAATATAGAAGTTATCATTAAAGCAAGAGAAAAAAAGAAGGAAAGAACAGAGGAAGAAAAGAAATAAAGAATAAAAGACCCAACAAAAGAAGAAAACAAAATCAAATTGATTAATGTACCCGTAATTCCTGCACATTGCTATACTTAAGCATTTATTGGCAGAAAAGCAAATATGCATCTTGCTTGCTTTCATCTTCCCAAAGCACAACTTAATTAATGCTGTCATATAGCTTTTGGTAACAGATTCATACTGTAACAGTCCTCCCACACCACAAGATCAATGGGCCCCTGGAAGCTACAACAGAAAGAAATTAGAACGTGCATCAAATTTGTGAAGCTCATAAAGAAAACACATTTGCCCTTCATGTATTTTTAAAGAGATTCTTGCTTCATTATATCTTGTAAATGGTTTCTCTGCTCAGTACAGCAGATAGAATTGAACTTTGGTAGTATTCCATTTTTCAGAAGCAGAGAATGCCATTCAGTTTTAATAAAGATTTTAGTGGTGATATTATTATGTTTAGGTGCCCAGTTGGTCTATAGAGGCTTTGTAATGTCTAAGAAAGAACCTGTATATGAAATCATTTATTGTCTTATTTTCTTCTTGCCTTACTCTTTACCCTTCAAGAATTAAGTCTTGTTTCCAACTTTGAAAGATTAACTTTTGATCAGCAAAACTCATGCTTTGTTTTCAGCTTCATATTGAATTGTGTAATAGAAAAAATAAAACACAATTTAGAACAGTATTTAGGAATATGCATTCATTTAAGTCAGTTTGTCTTTAGATCATATAACTTTTAGGTGAACATACATACTAGTTCTGGAGTCATGACATGTAAGTAATTAATCTAACCCCAGGACCAAACTCCCAGTATTGATAGAACTGAGTTGTATTTAGAATACATTCTCTTAGAAGAAAACATAGGAAATAATTTCTTTTAAATCAGCCATAGAAACATTTTTCTAGATAGGTCTCCTTAGGCAAGGGAAACAAAAGCAAAAATAGACTATTGGGAGGGACTACACCAAAATGAAAAGCTTTTGCACAGCAAAGGAAACCATCAACAAAATGACAAGGCAACCTACTGAATGTGAGAAGATATTTGCAAATGACATATCCAATAAGGGGTTAATATCCAAAATATATAAAGAATTTACACAACTCAACACACACACACACACACACACACACACACACACACAACCAAATACTCTGATTTTCAAACTTGGCAAAGGATCTGAATAGACAATTTCCCAAAGAAGATATACAAATGGCCAACAAATAAAAAGATGTTCAATGTCACTAATCATCAGGGAAATGCAAATCAAAACCACAATGAGATATCATGTTATACCTGTCAGCATGGCTAGAGTAAAAGAAAAGAAATAACAGGTGTTGTCAAGGTAGTAGAAAAAAGGAACCCTCAAGCACTGTTGATGGGAATGCAAATTGGTGCAGCACTGTGGAAAACAACATGGAAATTCCTCAAAAAATTAAAAATAGAATTACTATATGACCCAGTAATTCCACTATTGGGTATTCACCCCCAAAAATGAAAACACTACTTGAAAAGATAGAAGTGTCCCTATGTTTATTACAACATTATTTACAAAGGCCAAGATATGAAAGCAACCCAAGAAACCATCAATAGCATTCATCTATCCATTCACGATAAAAAAGATGTGGTATATATACACAATGGAATATACCCAGCCATAAAAAAAATGAGATTTGCCACTTACAACAACATGGATGGACTTATAGGGTGTAATGCTAATTGAAATAAGTCAGAAAGACAAATACCACATGACTTCACTCACACGTTATATATAAGAAACAAAACAATCAAACAAAGAAAAAAGAGATCAATGAAAAAACACACCCTTAAATACAGAAAACGAACTGGTGGCTGCCAGAGCCAAGGTGAGTGGGGGGGAATGGGGAAATAGATACAAGGGATTAAGTGGTACAAACTTCTAGTTACAAAGTAGATAAATCACAGAGATGAAAATTACAATAAAGGGAATATGGTCAATAATATGGTAATAACTTTGGTAACAGATGATGACTATACTTGTGGTGAGCAATAAATACTATATAGAATTGTTGAATCATTATACTGTACACATGAAACTAATATAATACTGTATGTTCATAATGCTTAAATAAAAAACTGTTTTCATGCAAATTAAAAAAATGCATCTCTCTCAATCCACATGTAGTTATTTATTGCACAACATATTCTTTCTGATTGTTCACTTAGGTATTTATTATTTGCTTTTCCAACACTAAATCATTTCAAAATGATATAATTAGTTGAAAACTGATTAGCTGCAAAATTCTATTTTTTTCTATGTTAATTTTAATATTTTATAATATTGACAGCAAATATTATGTAAAAGAAGCAGATTTAACCTATGGTTTATATTCTTGGAATCTTTGAAAAAATGCTGGGCCCAATATTCTTAGATTTATTGAAAAAGTTTTTGATTTAAAAAATGCTTGAAACAGTATATAATTTTTCATACTTACAATTGTTGATATTTCAAAAGCTATTCTAAAAAGATATGATATACCTATTATGTCCAGTGGTATGAGATTTCTTGATTGGTTAGATAATCTAGCATTAGGTAAAGGTTCCTTCATATATAGTTTAATATTTTGGAGTTGCAGTAACAGTCACATTATATGCTCTTTTTTTTTTTCTCTTTCTGTTGTTGTGACCACTGCCCTGTTTGTAAACCCTGGTTTCCTTACTCAATGACTAATTGTAGTGAGCTATAGGATTTTTAATAATAGATTTTAAGAGTTTGTATCTACATATTCTGCACAGACTATTAAACTAGTTTTAACTCATGCTGGCAGTATAATTTAGAAAGGAAAAGAGGTTCATTAACTTTTACTACCAATTTAAGATGAAGTGTCATTATTTCTCTTCTATTCTAAGTAATGATGCACAAACAAGATAGTTTGCTGAAGTGATTTTGGTTATTTTGAAACATTTTAAGAATTTAATATCATCAATGCATTTATAATATTTCTAGCGTCTCTGCAACACAGATGACAATATTGACTTTTTTCTACAGGGAGTTAAAAGAATCATTATTAAAAATGATCAGAAAACTGTGTGCTCTTGATTAATACTAGTTACTATTAATTTAATATATGAAAACATTTTGTCAGAGAAATGAAATTCAACTTTTTATGTTTGAGATGAATAGGCAAAATGGTATCAATAATGTAATAAAAAGTTACAGTGGGTTAAAACATTGTACGATTCCATTTGTATTATTTAATTATTGCATGCAGTGAAAAATTGATGCTCAAATATCCTAATAGCTAAATTCCTCTTTTCTGAAATTGTGTGACTACATAGATAAAATTCTGATTTTTCTGAGCATAATAAAGCACATGAAGAAAAGTCTTTAAGCTATGTCTTTCTTTCACAATCATTACATATATATGTATATATATATAGTGTATATATTCACACACATTATATATATATATATATATATATATATATATATATATATACACACACACACATATATATACACACACACACATAGAAAACACAGTTCTTAATGATCTGGAATTATTCAATAGATGTATTTAAGAAATATAATAATATCAAAACTTAAAGAATATAAGTACCCATTTTATATTTTCCTATTTTGTTCACCAAATCTGTTCATATCATATCCTGACATTTCCCTCAGAGACAGTCCAGTTTCAGTGATAGTCTAAAACAACTAGAAGCATAGCAATGGAGGGGAGACTGAATTACTCTTGCCAGGATTAAAAGCTATTCAAAATCTTAGCAATAGTTTTAAATTTTAGCAGGCAAAGTTTTTACCTGTTTAATATAATTTAGGTGGAGAACAATTGTAGTATTGGTAGCATGGGCCCTCTTCACCACATATGATGCTTCTACCATCATTTTCTATCAATTTAATTTGTTTTTTGTTAAAAGTGCTTCAAAGCACATGCACGTGTGTGTGTGTGTGTGTGTGTGTGTTTGCGTGTGTGTTTGTGTGTGTGTGTGCACATACATGTCAAGGATTTAGGTTAGGGGCTAGCTATTCCCAAGTATTTCATATATAGCAAAGAATGTTGGCATACCTAGACTTTTCCTGGCAGGTTTAGTTAACACGGAAGTTGCATAAAATAGAGGACGGTAGTTTGTAAAAACACATAAAATGGCAGTTAATGGATATCTGAATTACAGTTTATACCTAATCTCAACTGGAAATTCAGAGAGAAGTCTTTCTTGTGAAACCTTGGAATAAATAAAGAAGGAAAGGCTGGAGATGGTATGAAGATAAATGGCACGTACTGAACTTGATGATCCATGTTTTTACTAATGAGGGCAGCACTTGCTAATTGCAGTTCCTAAGTAATATTCTGGGCACTTTTATAAACCTTTTACACAGCAATCTCATGAGGTAATTATTTTGATTATATCCATCTTACAGCTAAGAATACTGAGACAGAGCAATTAAGTACAAGTCATCTACAATGCCTGGAACTGCCATTTTCATTCTTAAGAATAAATATTCAATAGAATGTGAATTTTACCTGTTGGTATTACACAAAGAGCTCCTTACCCATAATTCATAGCTCATTTTACATGATTTTCATAAACAGTCTTACAATTTTGTGCAGCAGACCTTGACCAGGAACACAATATCCTTTAAAAATATTGTTTCTCATGTAAAAGAAATTTAGGTTTAATTATTTTTACTTATGCCTTCTTTTTAAGGAACTCTATCTGCTAAGTTTTTGAGAGCTGATGAGAAACATATTATAAGGACAAAATAAACAGAACTATTTATGAAAATGATTACAAAATAATGTTCTAGGAAGCTGTTCTTTGAGGTCTCTTGACCATTTTTTTCTGTGTTCATTAATGTATCACAAAAATTTTTTTTGAGAGGAACCATTGACTATGGAGATAATTTCACCTCACTTTTCCATTTAGTCAGCCACAAGTTCTCATTAGGAATTTCAAATTCTACAATAAAATCTTAATTATAATCTCAAATCTGGTTCATTAAGGCATAAACATATACTTATTTGAAAACAAAGAATCATTGTGGTCTACATACTTCCCAGAGAATATGTCACTATCTTGTTGATACTCACCTTTTATCAATCTTTTTTTTTTTTTTAATTTTTTTTTTCAACGTTTTTTATTTATTTTTGGGACAGAGAGAGACAGAGCATGAACGGGGGAGGGGCAGAGAGAGAGGGAGACACAGAATCGGAAACAGGCTCCAGGCTCCGAGCCATCAGCCCAGAGCCCGACGCGGGGCTCGAACTCACGGACCGCGAGATCGTGACCTGGCTGAAGTCGGACGCTTAACCGACTGCGCCACCCAGGCGCCCCTTATCAATCTTTTGAGAAAAAAAATATTATAGGAAGGTATTCTTAAAGACCAGTTCTTTTCAAAAACTGTGAAACATCCTAATGTTGTTATAATTTTATTGTTGGGAATGGCTTCATTTGAAAAATAAGATTGGTAGCTTACAATATCATCAAAGTTCAGTCTGATGTTCGTAAGACTTTAATGAATAAACATTAGCATGAGTTGGTTGATTCAGAGATGCCACTCAGTTGGCCTAGTACAGCATGAGTAATTTATGAGTGAAAAATCCCTATCATTATAGAGTTATCATTAATCAATCACTGAAATATGAAAAGAGAACAACATTGGTTACCAATGGAAACGTGACTTTAAAAGGAAAAGATCATATGTACTAGAAGAATTACAAAGCAGGTAATAAAAATTTAGGAAAGCCATATTATAATTTGAAACTGATTTAAATAATAATATCCCATCAATTTAGCTACTCTTGACAATTGCTACAAATATCCATTCACATCAACAGCAACACAAGTATATACGGGGCAGATACCTCCAATTGTTCAATATTTAGCTAATACTAGATATTCAGTAAAGAACTGAATTTTGCCTGAGGTGCCAGTGTCTTGCTTAAAAAATACTTCTTGAGTCTTTTATAAATAGGGGTATCCATATGATATATCTCTGGATTAATAAGACAAAAGGTGATTTATTCCACCACGTTGTTCTGCCTAATTCCCCTTCTTCCTGTATGACTGTGATTAAGTGCCATGCTTAAAGTCAGAACAACCATTTTGTGATCTTAATGATGAAAGTTAGCAAATACGGGTAGCAGAGCAGCTCCAAACAATCCTGACATAGTACACAAAGGAAAACCACCAAAGAGTAGAATCTTGAACAGATGATATCAACATAGGGGGCAATATCAATGGGTTCTGTCTTGCTAGATTGTGTAATACTGTGGAAAGCCTGATTCAGGGCCCTTGGTTCTTCCTTTACAAGTAGTGCAACACTTGACAGGGTAGTGTACTTCTCCTTGACTTTTATTATGTCTAAAATCAAGAAGTTTAACCTTAGTAATTTATTTTTTTTTATTTTTTTTAACGTTTATTTATTTTTGAGACAGAGACAGAGCATGAACGGGGGAGGGTCAGAGAGAGAGAGGGAGACACAGAATCTGAAGCAGGCTCCAGGCTCCGAGCTGTCAGCACAGAGCCCGACGCGGGGCCTGAACTCACGGACCGCGAGATCATGACTTGAGCCGAAGTCGGACGCTTAACCGGTTGAGCCATCCAGTCGCCCCTCAATAATTTATTTTTAACTGAGGGGATTGAAAGGTCAGGTCAGAATTTCTAGGCTGTACTTTTATATTGCATATTTATTATTATGTTTTTATAGTTGCAAAGATAAATTATGTACACTAACTCTAGACAGCCTCTACACAAATCTGAATGCGAAATCATTCAGTCACACAGTGATTATCAGTAAAAAGCAACAAATATCCAATGGAATAGTTACCATATTCTTAGAGGTGGCATCACATTTGTAAATTTATCAAAAAAAAAAAAAGATGTAGTGTATAGTACATTGAACCATCATTCTAACTGATTTTTAAGAAGATTTTAAAGTTCTATCATCTTGTGATGAAGGGTAATAACACAATGTAGTTGGGAATGGAGCTGGAGAATTCTTCATTTCAGGCTCAAAGTTCTTTCTTTTGTCTAGTGTATTATGCATCTATTTACAAAAAATGTAAAAAGCACAGGCAGTTATTTACAATCGGATTCAGAAACGAATGTGAATATGTGAAAATTTGGAACTCATTCCTTACAAACTCAAATATTTTCTCTGATTCTCATCACCTTTTAAATTTTATAGACCTGGAATGGTATAGGTTTGTTTAAGAACTCAGTAGTAGACTAATATAAAAGTTGGGACCCTGGATTCTTTATAGCTATGACCTTGCATTTCTACATGAAAGTGCTTCTTTATGTGTTTTTCAATATACTCTCAAAATTTTATAGCCCAATCTAATAACTGTCACAGAAGTCTTAGAGGAAATATGGGCGTATATAACCAGCAATCTGGAATACTGGGTTTGATTTCAGATGAGCTTCAAAAGCTCCTTAGTTCACATGTAGACATTCTGCAGAGCATGATGTGACTTTTCTCAACCTCCCAGAAACTATCCATGAAAACATACAAAAGGACTAAAATGTCAAAAAATTAAAACAGCAGAGTAAACTAAACGTAACCAAAAACTATTAAGTAAAGCCCAGAGGTCCATTCCTACCATGGAAAACATGGTGATGCATTGAAAAATTCAACCTTGGAATACTCAACACATCTGCAACCTGTGAATTAGAACATGGCAGAGAACCATCTCTCTCCCTACCGCAAAACCCTCTCCCTGAATTAAAAAAAGAAAAGAGGGAGATTGAAAAGCATACTGACCTCAGCACTCTTATTGCCCACCACCCGACCAACTGCATGACATACAAAATTGTCACCCATATTCCCAAATGCTCAGGGGCTATTTATGCAGAGACTCTGTCCCTCCACTCCCATTAGCTTTCTTTCTACCTGGATCCCTTCAATGATACAACACCTGCAGGTGACATGGCAGGAAGTAGGATATGATGTATAGAAACACACTGTAATGTATGATGTTAAATTGCTTAAGAATAAAACATCGCCGTCAGGAAAGATAGGAAGAACAACAGAAGCACCGTGTGCTTGGAGATGCAGTGTTTCCTACCTATCTTTCTTCTTGTAGGATAAGCCCTAACAGTTGGTTTTTCTTTTTTTGTAATACAAGTGTCTGACTTCAGCTTTATTGCCGAGGCATCCTCTTCAATAAATGCATTATCAGCCACACAACTATATAGATAAAGAGCCACCCCCACGTGCCTCACATTATCCTTTGTTTCATAGATCTTGGTTGATTGTGATAACTGAGCATTTCAGCCTTTATTTTTGTTTTTGTTTTCCTCTCTTTTGTGTTTTAAATTCCTTCTCTTATGATTATAATTCACCAATAAAAATTGATCCTGCAAAACCTCTGGCCCCTACCCTTGACCCCAATAAAAGCAGAACCACATATGTGGCCCCAGGTGTGCTGTGTAATTCCAGGACTTGCAAGTAATAAACCATGTCTCTTTAAAGTTTTCTGGCAGTACTTGCTAAGGGCATCTTGCAACCATACCAAGAACCACAAGGGCCAGTCCAGCTACAACATTGGTTATTGATAGGCTGAAACCAACACAAAACAATTCTGTAGAAAAGGACACAGAGTTTCCCAGGTCAGAGAACCTGCATGAGACGGAACCTCAGTTCACCAGCCCCACTAATAAAGCTCTACTGGATGTAACGAAGTGAATTAGAATCCTTGTGTGTCAGATCAAGATGCTTCCTGGTCTAGATCTGAGCGGGGATGTGTATAGTAAGCTAGAGTAGAACAAATACACAGTGAAGGGGATGAAAGTCTCAGCTCCATCAAGGTTTCTCAAAAAATTAAAAATAGAAATACCATATGATCCAGTAATTCTATTACTGGGTATTGAAAATGAAAACACTAATCTGAAAAGATAGATGCACCCATATGTCTATTATTTGCAATAGCCAAGACATGGAAGCAACTTAAGTGCCCACTGATAGATGAATGGCTTCTTTACCCATTCATCTATCAGTGGGCACTTCAGTTGCTTATGTATATTATAAATATACATAGTGGAATATTACACAGCCATACAAGGATGAGATCTTACCATTTGTGGCAATATGGATGGACCTAGAGGGTATTATCTAAGTAAAAAGGGTCAGAAAGAGAAAGAAAAATACCATATTATTTCATTTATATGTGGAAACTTAAAAAAAAATGAATAAACAAAAACCAGACTCTTAAATATGGTGGTTGCCAGAGGAGAAGTGGGGGGGGGGGGTGAAATTGACAAAGGGTGGTATGAGGTACAAACTTCCAGTTATATAGTAAATAAGTAAGTCATGTAGATGAAAGGTGTGGCATAGGGAATATAGTCTATAATATTGTAACAACCTTGTATGGTTACAGATGGTAACTATGCTTATTGTGGTGAGCATTGAGTAATGTACAGAATTGCCCAATCAATATGTTGTACATCTGAAACTAATATAACATTGCATACTAACTTTATTTCAATAAATTGTTTTTTAAGAAGAAGGAAGGGAAGGAGGAGGGCAGGTGGAGAAAGAAAGTCTCTGCTCCACCAAATGCTAGATTCAAACTCATCATACCCCATTCAAGGGTAGCTGAATATTCAAGAAACAAAGCAAATAAGCAAACAAATGAAATGAGGTCTTAGAAAAGGCAAGAACTGTCATGAAGCATGAGAATAAGAACTTAAGTTTGAAAACTATTTTCTGAAAGGAAGAAGGCATTCAAAACATTGATAGAGAACATCAGTTGCATGTTCTTGGAAAGATATGGAAAAGACTGGCATCTATATAAAAGAAACACGAACAACAGCAGAGACAAGGCTGAAAGTTGGTCATTCAACAAATAGTTATTGTGGGGTAGGAGATGCGCACACACACAAAATTCAATTCCAAAAATTCCAGAATTATTTTCAAAAATAAGAATTTAAAATATGTAACTGTTGTTAAAGAGCCCAATTGAGGCCACAGAAAGTTCAGAGGGATTACAAATGGAACAGACAAAATATAAAAGCAAGGGAAGAGAATGGAAACTAAGAGAAGTCTTAACCTAAATAGTGCAAAGTAAAATCAGAAAATAAACAAAAATTCTCAGATAAAATAGAGCAAATTAAAAGAGAAACCATCTCCGTAGGAAAAGAAAAGGAAAAAAAGAAAGAACTGAGACTATGAAGGTAAGAATGATTCCTAAAAATAGAACCAAGGCTCACATATCCTAAAAATTTCTTCTTTTAATTTCCAGACTAGTGAAGAAAATATATCCCATAAAGGGATTTTCCAACCGTATTGGTTTCTAATCTAGAAGTTACAGCTCAGCATCTCATTGCCTGTTCTCATGAACAAATGCTTAGTCATGGTTTGCTTTCTTCATTTTACAAAGAGAACAGAGACCATAAGGACCTAAAAGACAAGATTAACTAGTCAGCAACAGAGCTGAGATTACATGCCTGATTTAGAATACCAGTTTAGAAATCTTTTCAACAACATGCAATCCTTTCTTACTTGTTTACTACAAATCTGTTCAGTAAGCACTTTTGCACATGAAATCTACTTCAATTCAGCTGATTTTTTAAAATAAAAAATATAAAGGAGAATAGCACTTAACAGGCATTTGAGGAAGAAAAACAATGACTAACTTGGCCCACCTCTGTTATTTTTATTCATGACAGTTTTCCATACAGGCAGCTCGACTGTTGTTTTTTATGTCTATTGTAAATACTCAGAAAATTTCAAATGACATGTCAGATTTGTTTTAGCACTTGGACCATAGAAACTACTGGTTGAAAAATTGCGCTTGGCAATTACTTGGCAATTACTTCTGATTAATAAAGTCCTTAAAGTATGCACCATAAGATTTTTGTTATTCCCTTTGAAAAAATTACTTTTAAAGGGATATTTGATACCCTCTACTCTGAACACCAGAACGCAAGCTGATACGTTATGCAAAGTACAAACTGCCTACCACAGTTTCTTGCTAAGTAGTCATTGTTTAATAATCATGTATTTGATTCTCACTTATGTTTTAGTAGATGAAATGTCTTGTGACACAGCTAATTCATGGTTTAGAAAGTGACATCATTTGGGGGAAACCTAGGGGCAAACTAAGAAGAGCTTTTGAGAGATACTCTGTTCATATCTTCTAAAAGAATATCTTCAGCTCATTCACTGTTTTCCAGATGCAGTGAAATAATGCACCATATTTTTGCTGCCTTACATGTGTTAATAGTAACACAGTGAAACCACTGCTAATTTATTTATTGTCCATCTCTTCTATCTAATGAAAATCACGGAGCCCCCACACAGGTGATTTGCTATAGAGTTTGTCTTTGTAAAAGCAACAAATGTTAGAATCTTCGAGGAAAAAAAAAAAGCACCTTTATCTCTGGTAAGAACAAGGGGAAGTTGTCAGATGTTTCATAATTTTTTTCATGAAAATTTCTGCTCTATTCAAAGCCGACTTTCTCATTCTAACAAAAGAGAATCAGCATGCGTTGATATGTATTAATAGCAATAATACAATATAAGGACAATTGGATAGGCTTTCTACTTGGTTCCTACTGCCTCATTCCTTACTTTGGTTTTTTTCTTTGGTTTCCCATTTTTTACAAAGAGGATTTTTGCAAAGTAAATAGAAAAGAGCAATTGTTGAAAGATTTGCAGCCAATATTTTCACTCTAGTGTGTTTTTTTAAGTTTCTCATAATACTTTGTTTTAATAATCCTGGACAATCAAAAACTTGAAAATAAAACATCTTTAAAGAGTGAAGATGATACAAAAATTTCTTCCATGATAAGTTAATTTTTAAAAGCAGATTTTAGATGATTAAGTATAGTGTGCTCCCATTTTATAAAATAAGAAACTCCCCCACCCCACATAAACAAACACATATACGCATTTGTTTGCATACATATACATTTGGTTATGCATATAAGATCTATATATAGATCACTTTTCTACTCTCACCTACAAGTCAACATATTCACCTAGTTTTCTTTCCTCTTACCTGGTTCCACATTCTTGTTTTCCTTCGCTGGTTTCTCTTCAGTCCTCTAAATTTCTAATTCAGCCAAAGATTCATTCTTAAATCTATTCTCATCTCATCTACAACAACTTCCTTGGTGATTTCGTCTACTCTTTATCTTAAATATATCTATATGCCGATGACCCCAGGCTGATATCTTTATTCTGGATCTCTTCCCTGACTCCAAACTCATATCCAATTGCCTACTATTTCACTGCATGTCTAAAATTAAACTTCTGATGTTTTAAACCATACCAAATTTTTCCAACAGTCCCTCCATCTCACTTTATGACAACTGTGTCTTTCTGGTTCCTTAGGGTTAAAAACTGGGAGGCATCCATGAGGTGCCTGGGTGGCTCAGTCGGATGAATGTCCGACTCGATGTCGGCTCAGGTCATGATCGTATGATTTGTGGGTTCAAGCCCCGCATTGGGCTCTGTGCTGACAACATGGAGCCTGCTTGGAATTCTCTGTCTTCCATTCTCTCTGCCCCTCCCTCTTCGTGCTCTCTCTCTTTTTCAAAAATAAATAAACTTTTAAAAATTGGGGGACATCCTTGAATCTCTTCTTTGTTCCATACCCCACATCTAAACCATTGCTGGTCTTACCTTCAAATCATACTGAAAATTGAATTACAGTCATCCCTTGTTGTTATCTGTTGTTTTGCTCTCTGCAGTGTCTGTTACCCACAGTCAACCACAGTTTGGAAGCAGATGATCCTCCTGACGAATCATCAGAAGTTCAATAGTAGCCTAATGGTACCTCACAGTGCCTGCATCATTCAACTCATGTCATCTCCTCATGTGGCATTGTATCATCTCACCTCATTACAAGAAGAGTGAGTACAGTACATTAAGATATTCAGAGAAAGAGACAGAAAGACCACATTCATATAACTTTTATTATTGTATATTGCCATAATCATTCTATTTTGTTATCAGTTGTTGTTAATCTTTTACTGTGTCCAATTTATAAATTAAACTTTATCATAGGTGTTTTATGTATAGGAAAAAAAAAACAGTATACATAGGGTTCAGGACTATCTGGGGTTTGGGACATCCACAGGGGTCTTGGAACAAATCCCCCATGGATACAGGGGCAGGGGACTACTGTCCTAGGATTTCTAGGACTACAGTGGTACAAACCTATTTCTGAATTATTGGAAGTCTTTGTTGTCTTCCTGAGTCACACTTTACCCCTTCAGTCTTTTTTTCAACACAACCAGCATGACCCTTTATAGCCAGACTTTTTTGTCACTCTTTTTAAAAAAAAATCCCCCCGTGTTGTTGTTTTTTTTCCTTCTGCCTCAGAGCAAAAAATCAAAGTACTTCCTATGACATGTATCCTTGCCCCCTCCCCAACCCCATACCACCTGGTAATAATATCACTTCCTTTTTTATCTTTCTTTCCACTTCATTCAGACAAATCTTCTTACTGTCTATAAGCCTCTAGTCACACCCTCAGTTCAGATTTTTTGCTCTTGTTATTCTATCTGCCTGGAATGTTCTTTTTCAGAGATCTGCGTGTCTTGACTTATCAATTCCTCCATAAAGTTTTCCCAGCCACCCAATCTAAGATTTCAATACGTACTCCCCTAACACTTCCTATCTCCATGCTAATGTCACTTTTCTCCTTACCACTTATCATTATATTTTTTCACTTAATTTTTTATGTACGTTTTTCAACCAAACTATAAGCTTCATAAAGGAAGATAATTTTGTTGTTGTTCTCTCCTATATCCTGGGTGCCTACAATAGTTCCTGGCACATGAGAGGCATTCAGTAAATACTAATAATCATTCTATCCAGGAAATAGATTGGAAAATGTGAAGTGGGAAATTTTTAGTCCCTTTTACATCTTTTTACTTTATTTTCCATATATGTTTCAAAAATAGTATGATGCAAAATTTCTCTGTGGCAAAATTGGAAGTCCTAACATTTTTTCTCACTGGTAGACAATTTCAAAATTTAAGTTCTAAATACTTGTCAGATCATGTTCTTATAGATCTCCAAACAGGAAGCATTGCTAATTGTTTCCATAGGTAAAACCAATGACTTATTATTATAACTCAAGACAACTTGGCAACCATGATGATTTATTTATCCTAAGCTAAGGAGGTTTCAGGCTGGCTTTCATTTCAGGCCCATCTGTAAGTGAAGATTTCATCAGAGGACCTAGGCAGCAAGAAGGCTGTATAGGAAGGAGCTCCAAAAACAGCCATAGGGTGATTCCCAACCCCAAGTAGTCATTGACACGCATATTTTGAAGGGATGCTAGATATTTTACATATCTAAAGTCCAGAGAAGATATAATGCATGCCAAAATTTACATAAAAAATAGCCAACTCAGCTGGGATTAGACTGGAAACCTCCTGATATCATAGGTGAATGTTTTTTCTTCCATGATTCTACTTACTAAGCATCAAATTAAAGCCCAATTTTAGGGTAGATTTTATGTTTGCCCATCACATCAGTACATACCTTGCCATTCCCTTCAAGTTAGAGCATTCATGTTATTTCTCTGGGGGAGTGGGGTGGATGGCTTTCATTTAACTGTCTGTATTTCTCTGCCTTGTAACACATAAAAGGGATTGCTGAAAAAATAAATAAAACCACTGAAAGCAACTAAAAGTAATGAAAAAGTTATGAAAAATAGTAATGAAAAGTTCTGCTCTAAATTTCAACCTTTTAAATCAAAGTTTTTAAGTTAGTTTTTGAATGTTTAAAAAATGTTGACACTGTAAAAAGTTTTTTTAATCAAAAGACTTTGGATAAAAAATTGAGTAGAGATCAAATGTGTTCACAGGTGCATCCCTCATCATCCTTTCTTTTTTGGTTTTACTAGTCAGAAAGATTTATATGCAAGAATTTACTCTGAGAAAAATCGGTGTTGGGGAAGGGGAAGGGAGAGGCAGGCACCTCTTTGCTTAACTGGTCATTGGTGCAGTCCTCTATTAGCTGTTGGTGTTTCTGCTGATAACCAGTGACTGGTCATGGATAGCTCTACATAGCAGGTGAACTGGCTCTTATTAGGACACATGAGATTCTAATGATGTCACACTCTCCTGAGGTGACCACCAGTCTCTCTTACTACCTCATCTACCTGGCTTTATCACCTTTTCCTTCACATTTTCACCCAGGAGAAATCAGTTCAATGTGAAACACAAGGGTAGTAGGCACCCACACTGCAGAAGGTAGAAGGTAAAGTAGGTACCCACACTGTAACATATGCATATTAATGCCTTGCATCTCTCTGAGTTTTATACAATACCTTAATTGGCTGTTCCTCAAAATATTCCATTGCCAATCATTCTGTGGAGGGAGACCCTTGGTACTACAAAACTCTTCCTCTAACCCCCTGAGCATAGTTGTCTTCAAGACTTATTTGCTCCCCATCATAGCCTAGTTTCAGCAATAAAGCCTAAAACCTCCAAATCAGCAGAAGATGCTGTTGATTCCATCAGAGAGAAGTATCCTCAGTGGTAGTCAATTGTTCAAGTATTTATGGTGAGTACTTTGAGGCTGCTAGGAGAACTTCTCTGTAAACCCTTTTTGGGACTTTCAATGGACTGTTGACCATGACCATAGACTAATCACATAGACTAATCGCAGTGTTTGGGTTGTTTCAAACTAGCTATGCCTAGAACATCAAAGCTGGCTTCTCTGTCTATTCTTTGCATTTTTATTATTCTCAACTACCAACCAAAATGCAAAGTCAACTAGTCATCTATACTGTATTATGTGCAGACACTCTTCTAGGCATTGTGTATACAGAAGTAACACAAGAGTACACGGAACTATTACACATTATAGTAATAAACTGTAGCTAGTGTATTAAGAAATCTCTAATCTAGGTACAATCTATGTTTTCTCTTGAATTCATTTTTTTTGTGTGTCTTAAAGGGAAGAGTCCATAATTCTCTGATACTTGTTGTTTAATAAATGTTAGCTTCTCCATGTTTAAAACTCCAGTCTCAGGGGCGCCTGGGTGGCTCAGTCGGTTAAGCGTCCGACTTTGGCTCAGGTCATGATCTCGTGGTCCGTGGGTTCGAGCCCCGCGCAGGGCTCTGTGCTAACAGCTCAGAGCCTGGAGCCTGCTTCGGATTCTGTGTCTCCCTCTCTCTCTGACCCTCCCCTGTTCATGCTCTCTCTCTCTGTCTCAAAAATAAATAAATGTTAAAAAAATTAAACAAAAATAAAACTCCAGTCTCATACCTGATTCACAGCCTTACAGCTCTCTTTTTCACCTATAGGCAGTTGTTGGAAGCAGCAAGGAGTGAGAGACAAGAAGACACATGTCTCTTTTTGCAACTTTTGTTGTCACTTTTTTTTTTTTTTTTTTGCAAATGCTTTGTTGTGGCTGGTACATTTTACATGGCAAGTATCCATATTCTGCCACTCATGTCAGGCCCTGGTATGAGATTTTCACAGGACATCCTGAGATTTTTGACCATAGACCCTCATAATGTGGGAGATTATTCTACCTCTTTTGTTGCCTCTGCTCCCTTTACCAGTGGTACACTCCATGGCCTCCCCTGGCCACTGTCCCATGGTTGGATACAAGCAAAACAGCTAAAGCCCATCTACCTTATGAGGTGTCTACTCATGGGAAACATTCACATACCTGCCTCAACTATCAGTAGGATCACAGATGAGTCCAATGTTATTTGTTCTCTCTTCTTGTGAAGTCATTGCCATCTTTAGTTAGGCACATTGACACAACAGCCTTGAGTAGATACACAGTGGGGAATGGAATGCGGATACTTCTTTCTTGCAGACACACCAAATTTCTAACCTTTATCATACTTGGCTTTGGGGGAGGGATGAATAAGAGCCTCCTCCCTCTCTGTTCCCCACCCATTTCTATAGATTCTTTATGGGGTGGTTGTATATATTATGGTACTGAGAGTAGGGCCAGTTTTGTTTCCTCTGAATAAACCTTGAAGAGGATTGTGTGGTCTCGTTGTAGATTTTTTTTACATTGATATTTCTTAACAAAGAAAAATATATAAAGATATTTAATATTTCCTGTTTTCAAGTGCAAACAAGTTGCCAACTCTAGCCTAAATCCCAATCAACATTCTATAGCAACCCAACAATAAATGGCAAATATCAGATAAAATACATATGAAAATGAAGCTAGGTTATGTCAGCGCTGTCAGACTGAGAAGTTATAAAAGCTCTCGTTGAGAACACATTTAACTGACACCCAAATGACCAGATGGACCAATGATAGAGAGATCTCAGGGGAGGAAGGCAAAGATAATTATAAGCAGAGGTAATAACTAGTGAGAAAGTAAAAACTTCCAAGATTGAGTATTAATCTAGCATATATGAACAGAAGAAAAAAAATCAGTGTGACTGTAGCAAAATTTCAGAGCAGAAGGATAGGAAATTGGTTGAAGAGGTAGACAAAGAGAGGCGATGGTGGCTTAAATTAGGGTTATAGAGTTTACTACATTGAATTGTGACATAGTTCAAAGTATACTTAAAAAATTGCCGATGGATTAGATGTAGGTACAAACAGCAAGAGAAAAAGGAAAATTAAAAAAAAAAGTCCTTGGTTTTTTACTTCAACAGCCATAAGGATGATGATGCAACCTACTGAAATGACAAGACTAGGGGCAAAATAGATTGTTCTTGCTGTTTGTATTAGTTGGATAGGGCTGCCGTGTCAAAGTAGCACAGACTTGGCAGCTTGAACAGAAACATATGTGCACAGTTCTGGAGGCTGGACGTCTGAGCCCAAGGGGTCAGCAAGGTTTGTTTCTTGTGAGGCCTCTCTCCTTGGCTGGTAGATGGGCATTTCTTCCTGTGTCATTGCAGCCTTCCAACTGCACGTGTCTGTGACCAATGTTCTTTTCTCTTGTAAGGTCATCAGTCATATTGGACTGGAGCCCACTCTAATGACAAGTATAATTTAATCATCTATTTAAGGACCATATCTCCAAATGTAATTACATTCTGAAGTACTAGGGGATGGGATTTTAACATCCAAATTTTTAGGGGACATAATTCAGTTCATAATGTTGTTATTAATATGTAAGTATTTGGTGGGAGAAAATGAAAGAAAATCAAGAGCTCTGTTTTGAAAATGACTTTAGAACATTTAAAAAGAGATAAGGCAGGGGTGCCTGGCTGGCTCAGTCGGTACAGTGTGCAGCTCCTGATATCGGGTCATGAGTTTAAGCCCCACAATGGGTGTAGAGATTGCTTAAAAATAAAATATTTTTATTTTATTTTTTTTTATGTTCATTTATTTTTGAGACAGAGAGAGACAGAGCATGAACGGTAGAGGGGCAGAGAGAGAGGGAGACACAGAATCTGAAGCAGGCTCCAGGCTCTGAGCTGTCAGCACTGAGCCTGACACGGGGGTCGAACTCACAGACCCTGAGATCATGACCTGAGCCGAAGTCAGAAGCTCAACCAACTGAGCCACCCAGGCACCCCTAAAATATTTTTAAAGAAGAGAGAGAGAGGGCAGTCATTGTAAATGGATGCTTCATACATCTTATACTAGCATTGGCTTTCCTCTATTTCACCAAGTGCCTCTTGATAACATAACCCCCTTTTCATGGAAATGTGTTTTTTTTTTAATGTTTATTTATTTTTGAGAGAGAGAGAGAGAGTGACAGCAGGGGAGGGGCAGAGAGAGGGAGACACAGGATCCAAAGCAGGCTCCAGGCTCCGAGCTGTCAGCACAGAGCCCAACGTGAAGCTCACAAGCCATGACATCATGACCTGAGCTGAAGTCTGATGCTCAAGCGACTGAGCCCCCCAGGCGCCCCATGAAAAAATTTTTATATACAGTTTGTGCCCACGGTCTAACCTCACCTCCATGCTGATGCCTTCTTCTGTTTTTGGTTCATAAGTTTTCTCTCTTGAGACCTGTTGACACCTGTTTGTTAACTCCTCTCCCCACTTGAACGACTTCCATCACCTGGGTGTGACTTCAACACAGATGGGGAGAAGCCTCCCAACATAATAGTCTCCTTACTCCTAAATGTTTTGGACTATCGCAACCTTAAACTCTACCTCACTTTACCCTTCTCTCAAATTACCACAGCTTTCAAGTACTCAGCGGAGAGTCATTGGCACGTATGATGTATCATCCTCCTGAGAAGTGCTGAGAATATACAAAGATCGGTAATACTCGCTCTCTGCTCTCAAAGCGTTTGGGTCTTGAGAAGGAAGAAAAGAAGTAAAAAATTGTCTTATACGATATATTTGTTATTTATTTATTTACTCAACAAAAATTAAACAATACTAGCTAACATTCCTGAGGGCTATCATTGCTTTACATGCTTAACAAGGATTAACTCATTTAATCCTCACAAAAATCCTATGAGGTAGGACCTCTCATCATCCCTGTTTTTACAACTGAAAACAAACAAACTGAAAACAAACTGAAATACTCACTGAAAAAAGTGAGTATTAAGAGGTCAAAGAAGTTGGCCAAAGTTACACAGCCTGTAAGTATCAAAGCTGGGATTTGAACCTAAGTAGTCTGGATCCAGAGTCCATTCAATCACTACACCACGCTGTCTTTTCTGTAAATACAATTGCACAGTGACTCTAAATTGACATCCTTGAAATGATACCTATGTTCTGATGATGCCTAGAAAAAGAAATGGCAACTCTGCTATGTAGTCAGGCTAGTGTAGGGTGCAGAGTGAGCCACTCGTTGGCCTGACAATTTGGCAGCCAGCCATGCCCTGGCCTTCTCAGAGAGACAAAGAGGAGTTTGGGCACCAGAAGGTTAGGATTTTGCTAATGGTGTCGGAAAAACATGCAATAAACTTTACTGGAACTTTAGCGAATCCACCACCTTCTCAAGAGCTCTCTTTTATTTATCATGGCCATGCGGGACTTGCCCCGGAAGTGTTTAATGCACCTGACTGAGGGTAAATGGAGCAAGAATACTAGGAAGGAAAAGCCAGAAGAGGGATGGAGCCTGCCATTCCTGATAACAGAACAGGTGCAACCACAGCACGGTTCCTTTTGCCTCCCAATTAAAATAGATCCCATTTCTCTGCAAGGAAAACTCCTGCTCTGACTCTATACTGCTTGGATTCAGCAGCCACATTTGAAGTGAAAACTAAATTTGGAAGCTCTTCAGAAAAAAGAAATTGGACACAGTCCAAGGACAGTCAGAAAGTGAATGAACATCTTTTTGAAAATTTTGTTGATGATGGAAAAGCTGGTACAGGAAATGAGGCAGCAAACCTATCTCTTGTAACAGGGAATCAAATGTGCACGACAACATTCTTGGTTTTATAATGGATTATTTGTGTCTTTACTCTTAGTGCTTTCAGGGAATACATTTACTGAGAGATAATCACCTTTGTATCTCTACACTAGGCACTATGGGAATAGGAATGGGTTTAGATCTTAGGTATTCATTTGGGGCAGAATCGCTGTGGAGGAGAAGGCATGTGACTCATGCCTTGAAAGAGGAAGAATATTTGGCTAAGTGACAAAGTACACACTTTAAGAGAGGATACAACATGAACGAAGGCACTGAGAAAAGAATAAGTCAATACTAAGTACACGGAAGAGTCTTGTCTGTTTCATTTAGAGAGAGTTCGGAGGACATTTAAGGATTATTGGCATATTGTGAAGTTTGTAGCATATAGTGGAAGGTTAAGAACACTAGTTCTGAATCACATAACCTTGGATATGGCTCAGTTTTGCGACACACAAGCAGTAAGACTCAAGCCAAGTCGGGTTACCTCTCATAATCTCAATCCCCCCCCCTTTTTTTTTACCTCAGTGAATTAAATGAAATAATATAATTCATTTGGCACAATACTTTGGAAGACATTTGCTTTTATTGTTTTCACCCTCATTATTATTATTCTAAAAGTAGCAAAAGAGCTGATATGTAGGAAGACCTTGAATGATGTATGAGGCTGGCTTTGATAGTGCTAGATTCTTGATCAGTGCTAGATTCTTGAGCATAGTAAAGCACTTCTGAATAAAGTGATAAGGTTTCATCTGATAGCACACTGAAACTAAATTAGAAAAGAATAAGAATATATGGCTTCGACCTCTTGTCAGGGATATGAATCTTCATAAAGATAGGCTCCCTAATTAAAGAATGAAAAAAAAAACCCTCTTGTTTTTTAAGAAATACTCTGTGTAAAAGTACTAAGGATGTGATGTTCAAAGTGGTGACTACAGCTAACACTGCTGTATGATAGGAAAGTTGTGAAGAGAGTGGATCCTAAGAGTTCTCATTACCAAGAGATTATTTTTCCCTTTATTATTTTCTTTCTTTTCTTTTTATTGTACCTAAATGAAAAAATGTATGTAGGCTGAACCAATGGTGGTATTCATGTCGCAACATTTGTAAATCAAGTCATCACGCTGTATGCCTTAAACTTATACGGTGATGTGATATATGTCAATTATTTCTCAATAAAACTGGAAAGAAATCCAATGTTTCAATAATCTAGACACTTAAACTGCTCCTCTTTTCCTTTTTTCTGACTGTTTGGGGCCATCTTATTAATTATACACATATTCAAAGGCACAAAGAAGGGGCTTGGGAAGGAGGTAGAAAACAAATTAGATTTTTCTACTTGCCTGGAGAAGTGTAACACTATTGACCAACTCAGGACATCTTTGTGGCTCTCATTGTTTCTTAATACTCCCTTTTCCCTGAAAGTATTTTATGGATTACTCCCCCATGCTTTGGAGGAAGGGTCAGTGAAGGAAATAACCACACAATGGATAATTGTGCAATTTCAGAGCACAACTCTCTGGTACATATTAAATATTTTGTATTTAATTAGTAGTTTAATAGATCAAATTGCATATTATTCTAATTATGCAAAGCTGCATTGAAAATAAATGATGCATGTACCTCATTCTTTTTATAAGAACACTACTAATTACTAAATAATGGTTTAATGATTTGCAACTGGGTTAACCACATACATGGCATATTTTAATATACCAATTTTATATCAGTCCAAGCCAGTAAATAATCAAAGATAATCTTCAAATGCATATATTTAATACAGATCCATAATCTCCACCAGTTGGAAAATAGGATTGCCTGATTTACACTCACGTTTAGTTTAAAAAAATCCTGTTACTACTAGAGTAACTAAATTTTCTTTAGCCAATTCAAATTTTCTTTGCATTTTTTCTTGTCTTAAATGTTGATTCTTTATTTGCAAATGTGAAAAGTCATCATATCATGAAATTATTTGAGTAGGAACTTTATACATGTTTTCTGCTGGTTGTGAAAAAATTAATCAAGCCTCTAGCCTAATTTAAATGAATCTATTTGTATTACTATAATGGCATATCAATCAGGCAGGATAGCAGCTTAATTTTTTCTTAGTAATTCATTTATTTGTATAAGATTTATACTCAAATTCATGCTGTTGAGAGTCATTGTCATTGTCAGTCTTATCGAAGATTTCCTTCAATATTCCTTGCAATCTTATTGGTGTCACATTTTGAGTACACATTCCAGTTCTATCATTCAAAAATTTTACTACATTTTGGTTTGCACAGATGGAGTAAAAAAAAAAGTAACTAAGACAGTGGTTAAAAAATAAAACATTTCTGTTTCTTCAAGAGATTTTAAAAGATTAGAGAATACAAAGACTAGTAACGATTTTTCTTACCTTTCTCCACTCAGCAGTGTGACATTGGGCATTTACACTCCTACATGGCATCAGTATAGAATGCGAGCATCTCTTTGAAATCAGATATTTCTGTGGCCTGTCAGATTCTAGGGAGGTTGAAAAAAAGAGCTGGCTGGGTGAAATGAACATAGTGGGGAATTATGGGAAATGTAGTAAGAAACAGTAACATAATAGCAGGGGTAAAAGTAAAGGGGAGAAACAAAAACGTTTGAAATGTAGAGATCCTGATATACGAACTGACTTGTCTGTACCATTGAAGTGCTCATCCAGGAGAGTCAAATAACAGGAAACATAGCAGAAGACTATAAAATTATTAGGACATCTTTGTGGCTCTCATTGTCATGAGACATGACAGTGTCTCATGCCACTGTCACCATGCTTGTAAACACAATACCTTGGGAACTGGATTTGAATATGTTTGTGCATCAGCCTGGAATATTTAAACAGCCTGATATAAAACTAAAACACCCTAAAGTACTGATTCAGCTTTGTCCGTCTTGCAAGGAGCACTTCAGAGGGCATTAAAATCTCTCATGGTCTCCGTTTCAAACTCAAAGTGTGTTTTGTTACATTTAAAGCCAACATGTTAAAACTGATATGTCATGTAATCACCTGATTTCTGGCTTTTCTTAGAAATTGG
The DNA here is from genome assembly GCF_023721935.1 of Panthera uncia. NCBI lineage: Eukaryota > Metazoa > Chordata > Mammalia > Carnivora > Felidae > Panthera > Panthera uncia. Next base: position 109,919,920 of record NC_064809.1, on the reverse strand, counting down.
TGACATTTAACAATACGTAACCACATCTTCTTGTTGCCACAACAGATCAGAAGAGAGGCATATCTCTGGGCCAGAGAATGTCTTTCCCACAGTACACATTGTTCTATCTTGTCCCCTGATACTATGACCAACTATTGACCGGGGTTTGTCATCAACCTTATAGCTTATCTTACAGCTTTTTTTTTTAATACTAGAAAAACTTTCCTTTCCTTTCCTTTCCTTTCCTTTCCTTTCCTTTCCTTTCCTGCCCTGTCCTTCTCTGCCCTGTCTTTCTCTGCCCTTCCCTGTTACACGTTGTCACTTTCTTGGCAACGTACCAGGAATTTGAATTTGTGACATGGGCTTTTTTGGCTCCCCATTATCCATGGTCCATGATTAAACTACTCAGCCTGACATACGTTTAATGTTCTCTGATTGTTTCACACTCATTCATGCCTGTCATGGTGCTAACATGCTGACGCAGTGGTGGTGGCATTTGTGCGGGGCATATAAGGGTACAAAAGGCACGGTCCCTGCTCTCAAGGATCCCAGAATATATGAGAACAGAGAGATTTCCTGGAATTTTGTGATAAGTGCTCTAAAGGAGCGTTTTCATAAAATACTGTTATAGAAATACACAGGAGAGCAGTATCAACTCACCCTCAGGCTAGGAGCTCTGGGAAACGTTGGACAGAGAAGACACCAGGACTATACTCTGAAGAGTGTATGAAGAGTGCAGACGCATTTAATGTTCGTGAAAACAATAATAATGCTCACAGTCCTTTGATACTTCCTTTTTTTTGAAACGAATCCTTTTCCTTGTTGTGGAAGAACCAGACCCTCTGCTCTCCATCCTCATCTTCAGGGTAAAATGTCCGGAGGTTCAGCATGGCTTTAACCTTCCCTTTGTTTTCCAAGAGCCCTCAATACTCAAAAAGGCTCTATGATCCTCCACTGATTTTAGTTTAGTTATCGGATGGGTAAAATGTTCTTGTGTTGGGCAATCTGGAACAATTTACAATTTGCATGAGTATATGTTTTCTGAGTTCTGGATGAATGCCTTGAATAATTTGGTGTGTGTGTGTGTGTGTGTCTGTGTTTAGAGGATACAAAAATAAACAGTGATGGGACATTTTCCGAACTCTTAGGATAATTTGAGATTTCACAACACTGACATTGTAAAATCATTTCCTACCATACAGAGTTATCATTAATTAAGATCTTTTATTGTAGAATCAAACAGTATGCTTTCCCTTACATTCTATTTTTCTGAGGTAACTCAAGAATGATTTTTTATCTTTAGTATAAAGGACAGGACAGAACTAATGCTCCTTGGTTTATTTTGGTTTTAAATGATCTATTTATAAATCCCGGAAAAACTGGTGTTTATAAAGATAATTGACAGAAGATGAATGGCCAACATTAGAATCTGTAGCAGGACTGGCCAAAGTATAATGCATAGCCTGGGAGATGGATTTGTTGCTTTTTGAGATGAAGCGAACACTTTGTCAAAGTGTAGAGTTATTTATTATATTTGACCAAGCATTGAATTATTAAATTCATTACTTTAAAAGGAATAGTATAATCTTTATATTATGCTTATTCTGAAATAATCAAATAGGATTAAGGAAATATGTTTTTCAAGTCTTCAAAGACATATATGAAGATATATATATGTGTGTGTGTGTGTATACAGTGTATACATTGTACACATACACACATATACACACCCCACACGTATATATGTAATTTTGTGGGGGAGTTTTGTCTATTAGAAAAAAAACCCTCACATGCACTGTATAAGTTGTCTCCTTAACAGCAAACCACAAAATAAATAGTTTCCCCAAATATCCCTAAATTCAGGTATCTTTATACTTTTTCTTCTCCCTTGACATATTAGGAAAAGGTATCAAGTTATATTTAATAAATTCTCAATACCTAATCTCTAAACAATATTTATTTAAACATCCAGGCTTCTTAAGCTATGCATTTGTGTCTCATTTTCCCCATAATTTAACTTAATTCAATGGCGCTAATTAGTGAAAATTGATGTCCTCTTTGTGAGGCACAAGTACAACTAATGTACTTGGTCCTAAATCATAATTTCAAAGCTATCAATCAATATATTGGAAGAAGAAGCCTTGGCTTTACCATTTTGAAGTAGGACCAAAACTTAATGGAGGAAGATTGAGTGCACTTTCCACTCAATGTTGGGCTGCTTTTTAAAATACAGTTCATAATTGGCACCAATGATTTTAGAATTCAGAGAAAAACAGGAAATTCCATTTAGATTGCTGCCCACATTCTTCTGTTGTTCCAATTGAATTTCTTTCTATTGTTTTGTATTATTATCATGGTTACACTCTTGATCCCACTGTGTGGTAGAAATGCACATCTTTTAAGAGTCTATTGTTAGAATGTGAAACAGCCTTGTTTGTGAGACATTATTAGTTACTTGAATGAGCACAGAGTTGCAGCTGAGGTTATAAGCAGGAATCTATTGTACAAGATAGTTATGGGCTACAAGAAACTGACTTGGTTTAAGACATTAATTGCAGAAAACTTAGGTGGGCTTCTCTGGGCTTATAACAGAGTGCCCAAGAATGATACAAAGCTCATGTGGGGCCAGGGTATTCAATCATATGGGCAGAGTACAAAAGGGGAGAATGTAACAGAGCAATGATAATTATCTTGTAACCAGGCTACACAAAACCAAACTCAAGCTGGTGGACTAGGGAAGGGCCATGGAAGTGAACGCCAAGACATAAATAGGGTAAAAGGGACACAGGCAAAGGAATGAGTTTCAAGGTATGTTTTTGCTTAGGAACAGTTTACTCATTTAACACATATTTATAGATGATTACTATGTGCCAAGTATCTCTTAGAGCTGGAGATGAAAATGAGTAAGACACAGCCCTTGTTTTCAAAGATCTCATAGTTCAATGAATTATTTAGGCACTTGCACAGATTGTTGTGCATGATGAAGTAAATCACTAATTAATAGAGGTACCAGAGATTCTGTAAGTGTTGATGAGACACAGCTAATTCATCCTGAGGGGTTATGGGGTAGGGACATGAAACACATTCCAGATTAAGAAACTGAATGAGCAAAGACACTGCATGGTATATTCAGGGTGGCAGAAGTGAAAAACCGTGGCACAAAATGAAAATGTATACCCAGAATTGATGCTGGTGAAATAGGCAGCTGTCAAGTCAAGGGGATTATTTTTCCATTCTCTGATATTTCTATTTCCACTTTGTACATGATGGGAAGTTACTGAAAAGATTTAATTGGAAGAATCTTATAGGTAAAACTTTCATGTTACTTTGAGTATGTCTGCAGCTGTGTGGGTGATGGATAAGAAGGGTTAAACCGGAAGACAGTTTGGAGGTTATTGCAGTGGTTCTCTTGAGAAATGATGAGACCAGACTCATGAGAATGGGCTTAGCTGGGTAAAGAATAGAGGAGGTAACAGTCTTGAGATTTATTTAGGAAGTAAAGAAGGAAGAAACAATTTGCCATGCAGAGATAATACTGTGTGTTCAGCGTACCCTGTTTCTTTTTCTAGCCTTGTTGCAATTCAGGACGCCTTATTTATTGACCAGTGGGATATAGTTAGAATTACCATTTGCTATCTCTGGTCCTAGCTCATAAAAACCTCTGTAATCTTGCAGTTATTCCTTTCACTCCTTTGGATGCATAGAGTTCTAAGAAGTGCTCCGAGACCCCAAGGGAGGGCATGGCCCTTGGTAGAAGGAATCTGCATCCAAGAAAAAATGCCTCACTACTGCTACTGACCTGTGTTGGGCTGTATTGTATTTACTCAGGCATTTGTTTCTTATAACAATGATATACCTTACATAAGTGAAAAAAAAATGAGCCAAAGTGAACACGTTTAGATGGGAAAGTATCATTTCAGTTTTGGCATGATGAATTTGAGGTGATTATGGAGTGATTATCAAAAAGGTAAAACCCTAAGTAGATACGGTCACTAAGGAGAATGGTTGACTAAAGAAAAGAGTAAATAAAGAATGAAATTCTGGGAAGACAAAAAGTTAGGAGGCAAAAATATAAGAAAAAAAAGGAGCTGAAGCTGGAGAGTCAAGGTCAAATCAGGAAAGACTTGACTTTCCCTTTTAAGGTGTTAGAACTTTACTTTTTATTATTTAAATAGAAGTTACTTAACATATAGCATAGTACTGATTTCAGGAGTAGAATTTAATGATTCATCACCTGCATACAATACCCAGTGCTCATCACAAGTCCCCTCCTTAATGCCCAGCGCCCATTTAGCCCATCTCCCCACCCACCTACCCTGCAGCAACCCTCAGTTTATTCTCTATATTTAAGAGTATCTTATGGTTTGCCTCCCTCTCTGTTTTTATCTTATATTATTTTTCCTTCCCTTCCCCTATGTTCATCTGTTTTGTTTGTTAAATTCCATATATGACTTAAATCATGATAGTTGTCTTTTCTGACTGACTCATTTCACTTAACATAATACACCCTAGTTTCATCCACATTATTGCAAATGGCAAGATATCATTCTCTTTTTAAAGTTTTTTTTTAATGTTTATTATTATTTTTGAAGGAGAGAGGGGGAGAGAGAGAGAGAGAAAGAGAGAGAGAAGGGATGGGAGGGGAGGGGCAGAGAGAGAGGGAGACACAGAATCCAAAGCAGGCTCCAGGCTCCGAGCTGTCAGCACAGAGCCCGACGCGGGGCTGGAACTCACGAACGGTGAGATCATGATCTGAGCTGAAGTTGGATGCCTAACCGACTGAGCCACCCAGGTGCCCCAAGATATCATTCTTTTCGATTACTGAGTATTATTCCACTGTGTATATACATACCACATCTTCTTTATCCATTCAACAGTCAATGGACATTTGGGCTCTTTCCATAATTTGGTTATTTGTGAAAGCACTGCTATAAACACTGGAGTGCATGTGCCATTTCCAATCAGCATTCTTGTATCCTTTGGATAAATACCTAGTGATGCAGTTGCTGGGTCATAGGGTAGGTTTATTTTTAACTTTTTGAGGAATCTCCATACTGTTTTCCAGAGTGGCTGCACCAGTTTGTATTTCCACCAACAGTGCAAAAGTAGAACTTTACTTTTGAGATGATGGAAAGTCTTCAACTGATTTAATAGGGGGAGTGATATGGTAAGACTCACATTTCAGTTAGATTACTCTTGTAGCTCAGGAGATGACAGGTGTGGGCCTAAAAGATTAGAGAAGAGGTGAGACGTCATCACAGTAGCTTCCATGGTTAATATGAAGCTGTTTTAGAAACAAGTAAGTAAATATTCAAGGGAAGAAGATACACCTAATGGAGAGAATGATCAAAGGTGCCAAGTACAAGAGAAAGTTTCATTTTTATAATGTTGAGTTTGGCAGTAAGGCAGTTAACAGGGATGTTATCCATCTTGTGATGAGGGTGAAGCATGACCAGAAGTGGAGAGAGACTGCCAAAGTAGACCATCTTTGAGGGAATGCAATGGAAGATACTGGGTTGTAGCCAGAGGCATGTACTCCGGGTTAAGTGATTTTTATTGTTAATTTTTGTTAGGAAGGAAAAAAAAATGCAAATGTATTTACATGCTAAAGGGAAAAAGTCAGAAAAGAAAGAGAGAGCTTGAAGATTACACAGAAAGAAGAGAAAACTGAGATAGTAAAGTCTCAGAAGTAGGAGAAGGAGTGGAATCAAAGTCCAAAGTGGTGGTGGAGTTAACTTGAACACAGCATGAGGAAAACTGCATCATCAGAAACCAGAGGAAAAAGGAAGCAAGAGCTCCTGCATGGTCTACAGGTGCAGGTGGCTGAAAGATGGAATGGTTCATACACCACCTCCTCTACCTTCTCTAGAAGAGATGAGCAAACATATTGAACAAAGTGCTAGGAAATACATTTTTAGGTGGACATTGAGAGCACCACAACATCAAAACCAAAGACAAATAAAAAGGTCTATACATCGTAGTAAAAGTTATTTATTTTTATCAAGAAACTTCGAAGCCAAGGACAATAATTGGTATGAAATTTCCAAATTTTCATTATCATGAGTAACTCAAATACTAGGTTTCGGCTTCTAAAACGAATTATTTTACAGTGATTTTGAACTTTAAATGCAACATTATTTTGTGATGAACACTGTCATTGCTCAGCTACCTTTTCTATTGACCATGTCTATAAACATATTTACCATATAACTAAAAAAATAAAGTAGCATGAACTATATAGTTACACTGGGCCCTTCACCCGTCTTCATTTATGAAGCCCAACTGGGAACACAGGTTGACAGGAATTCATTCTATCATTAATTCTATGCACATGTCACCTACAGCATGAGCATAAGACAAGAAAAAAAATCCATTTAAAACAGAAATCAAGGGGTATCAGCTCTTTTTTCATGGAAAAATTTCATGGAATGGAGATTGCCTATACAATAGGCCACATCTGGTGTTGATGACAAAATCAATATCATTATGGAAATGTCAAACACCACTATTTCTGAGAGACTTTTCCTTAAACACTCAGGATAAGTGGGAAGTTCCTCAGTATTCTCTTTTCAAACCAAACATACCTCTGACATAGCACTCTATGCAACAGAATTAGTGTCCCTCATCTGCCTTCCATAATAAACTGAGTCTCTTAAGAATTCCAACTAGGGGTATGTGGGTGGCTCAGTCGGTTAAGCGTCTGTCTGACTACGGCTCAGGTCATGATCTCATGGTTTGTGAGTTCAAGCCCCGCGTCAGGCTCTGTGCTGACAGCTCGGAGCCTGGAGCCTGCTTTGGATTCTGTGTCTCCTTCTCTCTCTGCCCCTCCCCCACTTGTGCTCTGTCTCTATCAAAAATAAATAAATTTTTAAAAAATTAAAAAAAAAAAGAATTCCAACTACAGTTTGTCCGTTATGTTTCTAGAACTTTGAGGGCTGCTTTGTACATTGTAAGCAATCACTAACTGGTAATTGAATATTATATTGAAAATAAGTGATTTAGTGAATAAATAAGTAGGTGAATATTCTCATATTCAGAAAAGATATATATTTCTCTGGTTTAGTGCCAGGCCTCACAGGTAGAGCTGTTTATTAATAGTTTAGTTAAAAATAGTTTATTTCCTTGAAACAAAAATGAAACCAAAAACAATAAGAAAATTTTTTTTCCATTGTTAGTAGCAAGAATGTGCAGAAGTACATCTCATTTACATATACAATAGCTGCTGTGATATCCTTTCTTACTTGTTTAGAAAGGCAACAGAAAAATAAGAGAAATGGCAAAAAAAAACAAAATGTGTGCTATTGTATTCAATAGCAACACAGCATTACACAATACAATTAGTGAAAGACTGCTTTCTGGCCTAGTATTCCATAGCTCAGGAAGAGAGAATTCAGTTAATAAAGTCACTGCATTGCAGCAGGGATATAATCAGAGAGTAGAGAGTGCTTCTACCGGTTTTTAGGGTTTTCTAAGGAAAGAAGAAACATGGAAACCTTTCTTCATGCAGATTCTTAAGGGTTATCCAATCTTTATTTTGTATTCATTTCTTTAGTTTTAATTTTGAATTCATTTCAGTTACGTGAGAAAAAAAGAAGAAAGCAACTGAATACTGATTTTATAGCAAAAGAATTAGGCCTGGAAATAAAATCACTTATTTCATAAAATGCATTGCTTTATACTATTAATAAAGCCAATATTACTTCCACTAATTGTTATTATTTTACATACTTGAAAGCTTATCAAAATTATTTCACATTGAATGATTTCTTGCAAGATCAAATATTCAAAGGCTATGTTCAAATTTGAAAGATACCAATTTTCTAAATGTGGTAGTTTTAGTCCAATTGAAAAAATGATAATTTTAACACATTATTCAATGCACTGGTACTAATTTTGAGTTGTTTTGGAATTATTTTTTCTCTTCTCAAGTGAATTCATAGTGTTAGTACCACTAAATTTAGCCTGTCACAGAAAGACGTCTTAAGTGCAAAAAACATTGGACAAGATCAAAGGCAAGTCACCAAAACACTGAGCTTCATTTTTTTTTCCATCTATGAAATCACCATATTATGAACTGTCTTATCTCTTTTGGAGAGTTTTTGTGAAGATCAAAGGATATACTTAAAATACTACTTACATGGAAAGTACCTTCACTATTTTAAAGATATTAAGTAATCTCTATACCTATCATGGAGCTCAAACTCCCAACCCTGAGATCAAGAATCACATGGTCCACCGAATGAACGAGCCAGGCACCCCTACATGGAAAAAATTTTTAAATACCGGATGATTATATTTTCCTACATATTAGAAGTAATTTGCAACTACTGATCAATCGTTTGCATGTTAGCCACAACTTGTTTCTTTCTGTTGTTTTTGGGATTTTCTTCACAATTGAAAACATTAATCGAATTATACACACACACGTGCACACATACACACACACAGACACACACACAACGATTGTTTTTGTTCCAAATTTGCTTAGTCTCTTTTCTTTAAGTACTAATTACTTTATGAAAAAGTAAAGAAAGCAAAGAGGCAGTTATATGCCTCTAATAGTGTCACCAGACCACTCTGGAGCTAGCCTAGAATATTCCTGATTTCTATTCGTTCTAAGAGTGGGAACTGAAATTGTCTTTGAGATAGACTCTTCACCTGAGTGAAGATTAAGACTAAAACTGTTCCACCTCATTACTCATTTACTTGAAGAAGACCTGAGTCAGTAAAATAATTCAAGTAAGGGTGTTTCAGATTAGTCAATTTGTCATTCTACATGATGCTATTTATAGGTCACTTCACTGGTAGAAGGGTGCCTTTCCAGAGTGATTACTGTCATGCAAACTTGTTGTTTCACTTTATTTTGTTTTGGCTCTTGTATAATCAACGATACAATGTTGGGCTTCAGAAAGAGAAGTTAGAGAATGTACCAGAAGAGCAAAGATTCGCTCAACATCCCTCAAATATATGTTGGCTCTCTATTGTTGGGTAAGACAGAGTCCCTGTAACATAATGTCAGCATGTAGACTAAGGAGAAAAATTGTCAAAATAATTGCCCCGTGAATGAACATGTCTAGTGGCCATGGAGACATATCTGAAGTTAGGTTTCAAGTGTTCCTTTTTTGCATTATAGTTATACTTTACTGTCTTTAAGCTTTGGTAAAGCTAAACCAGAAAATCTCTCTGTATTAGTTTATGTATCAAATTACCACATCTAGGTGGCTAAAAACAACAGAAATGTATTCTCTCATAGTTCTAGAGGCTAGACATTCTAAATCAATATAACTGGGTTGAAATCAAAGTGTCAGCAAGAAGGCATTCCCTCTGGAGGCTCTAGGGGAAGGATCTATTCCTTACTCTCCCAGCTTGTGGCAGCTCGTGGCATTCCTTGGACTCCAATTTTCAAGGCCAGCATCCTCAGTTCCCTTTCTGCTTTGTCCCCACATCACCTTCTTCTCTACGTGAGTGTCAAATCTCCATCTGCTTCTCTTATAAAGACCCTTGTTTTTACATTTAAGACTCAACCTGCATAATCTACAACAATCTCCCCATCACACAATTCTTAGTTTAATCACATCTGCAACCCTCCTCTCCTTTTTTTCCTTATGAAGGACCATTTTCAGGTTCTAGAGATTAGGACCTAATCTCTTTGAGGGGACATTATTCTCCCTATTATACTATTCATCTTTATACCTTTATATGGGTAGCCAGAGTAATGCTAACCATTTGACTCAAATCTTCCAACACACTCTTCAAAAATGATAAAAGTAAGAAAAATGAATGATGACGTGCCTGGGTGGCTCGGTCAGTTATGCGTCAGACTCTTGATTTTGCCTCAAGTCATGATCTCACTGTCACAGAGGTGGTCATCGGTCGTAAGATTGAGACCCGTTTCAGGCTACACGTGAACATGGAGCCTGCCTAAGATTCTCTCTCTCCCTCTCTCTATGCCCCTCCCTTGCTTGCACTCCCTCTCTCTAAAAAGCAAGCAAGCAAGAAAGAAAGAAAGAAAAAGAAAGAAAGAAAGAGAAAGAGGAAATAAAAATAAATGAATCAAAACCCACATTCATGGCATTACTAAGAGAAAGACAACACCCAATCATCAAATTACCTATAAGCATAGAAAGCACCCTCCCACTGCACGGAGAGGCAGTGCCATTTAGGAAAAACAGCACAAAAGAAAGAAAAAGAGGTTAATCTTAAAATGGACCTAAAATAGCTACCAAAAATTAAAGCCTATCTTAAGTAAAACTATACTGAAAAGGAGTCATAGATTAGAGCACTTATGTTGAAAGGGGACATAAAGACCTGTCTACACACACACACACACACACACACACACACACACACACACACACACACGAAGTGTACATGAATGTTCATAGTAGCTTTATTTATAATGTTAAAATTTGTAAGTATCATAAATGTCTATCAGTAGATGAATGGATAATCAAATTATGGTATATCCATATAAGGAAATATTCAGCAATAAAAAGAAACACTCTTTAACTAAATGTGATTCTGCTTCTTTGAAATTTCAGCTCATATCTATCAACCTACCTCATGCCATCCCTCCATGCACAAAAAAACAAAGTGGGCAAGGAGAAAGCAGGTCATTGATAAAATCAAAATTCACCTTCATACCTGCTGCTCATTTATTCTATTTGAATATTACCAATACAGAGCTTTAAAATTTACCCAAAATTTAAATTAAGTATCCTTTGGGACATAATCTATTGTCATTCAGATCTTAATGATTTCACTCCTGGTCTTGACAGTTGTGTGCTTCTCCAGAATCATTGTATTGTTCACCTAAGGATGGTTCTTGTAGACTTCTCCCAGTAGGCTGTATTGTAATTCTTGTCATTCTTGATGCCATGGCATCCAAAAACCAATCACTTCTATCACCCGCATTGCTACAGTTCTGATCCAAACCACTACCAGCTCTTGCCCGCTTCTGAATTTCCCTGCTTCTGGATTTGCTCCTCTATAATGTATTCTCCATTTGAAATCCAGCTCATAGTATATGATGCTGTTTTCCAAAACTTTCCAAAGAGGACATCTCATTCAGAGAAAGAGCCAAAATCCCTATAGTAGTCTGCTTCAAAAAATTTTGAAGTCCCTTCAAAAATACAACATATAAGACTGTCAAATCAGACTCACGTGGATCAGAGGTCTTCCACGGTATCAAGCTTTACTGACGATTTCCAAATACAAGTAATCGTGAGGCACAGGCAAAAGCAAGAGGAGGTTGAGGACACACTCCCCATATCCTTTCTCACTGCATCAGGATTTGCTCTGGCACATATTTACATCTATAAGTCTCTATGTAACATAGGCAGATGTATTACTTTCTCAAAAATTTCTGTTTGGGTAATGAGAATATCTCTATTTTATTCTCAGGTTCATGACATCTTTCTCAGAACTGTGTCCTGTGAAGCCATCAATTCTAAGTCTATTTATCATACACAGTCCTAGATAGATCAGGTATCTGATGCTGAAAAGCTGAAAGCATTCCATAAACAAGTGTTCTCTGGCTAGCTAGCAAATACAGATAGTTCGTTCGCCAGAAAGTTTGTTATTGGTATGTTTACCATCATATGTGATTGGCTCATCTTTTTTCTTTCCTTTATGTATTCTCCTATAAGGATTTCAGGCCTGCTTCTTACCCATTTTTTCCCCAGGCCCCTACCAGATTTGGGTTTCATTTTCTTAATGGTCTCATCTCTCACATATCTTACCCTACTTTATTCTATCACAGCCATTCCAGTCTCCTTTCTTGTCCTCAAAGGTAACAAATTTCTGTTCCAGGACTTCTACACTTTCTACTCTTTCTACAGGGTAGGTCTCCCCAGATATCTGGACAGCTAGCTTTCTCTCTTTAGTTCAAGTCTGCTTACAAGTCTCCTTGCTGAGGCCTTCTCCAAACTTCCTATTTCTATTAAAATCCCCTTTCCTCTCCAACACCCCCTAAACCCTTCTACTTTATTTCTCTCCAGATCGTCTAGCATTATCTAACGTACAAATTTTTTACTTACATGTTTCTTTTTCAATTTGTTTTAAAATGTTTATTTATTTTTGGAGAGACAGAGCACAAGTGGGGGAGGAGCAGAGAGAGAGGGAAACACAGAATCTGAAGCAAGCTCCAGGCTCTGAGCTGTCAGCACAGAGCCCAATGCAGGGCTTGAACCCACAAACCCTGAGATCATGATCTGAGCCGAAGTCAGTCACTTACCTGACTGAGCCACCAGGCACTCCTACGTTCACATGTTTTTATTATTCATCTCTTGCCACTAGAATTAAGACCTGAAGCTTATTTTTTCCTTTTTTCTTTTCTTTCTTGCTATTTTTTTGCCTATATATATATATATATATATATATTTTTTTTTTCTTTTTGTTATATCCCCAGCATTTTGAATGATACCTGGGACTAAACAGTCCCTCAATCAAATGTTTGCTGGATGAATGAATGAAGTAAGTAAACATCACTTAAAATTATATTGTAACCCACATCAGCCATAACACTTTATCTAATTCTCTCACATCTATTCTATACATAAGATCATGTCAAATGCATTTCCACAGAGTAATTATACAATATTATCTTCTTTGGTATGCATTCACCTGGACTTTTTTCTCCCAAATGTTTCTTCCATTTAGTTAGCAGGCTATTTCTTTGGCTTTTTAATCATGAAAATTACACACTTATTTTCCTTCTACTCATTTTTCCTCCTTTATATAGTCCTTTCATGTTGAGGCAAGACAACCCTTGATATAATTTCTATCACCTAAGCTATACCCAGGTTGTCCCTTGACCTCACTGGGACATTTTACAGGCACTAAAACCTGAATTAAATTTACCCATTATTGAGTCCTATCAACTTATCCATTCCTAGCTTTTAATAACATGACATAAAAATTTTATATATGCAACAGAGACATCATGGAGAACATCAGTTTCTTTCTCTATTTTTTGTCTCAAGTGTCTATTGATCCCAGAGGTTGTGATTAGAATGGGCAATTAGTAGAGGTGTGAGCATTAAATAAAATGATATGATTAAAAGATGAAGTATGATCTTTCGCGGAGAAGGGTGGCTTGAGAGACCTGTGCAGCACTGTGAACAACCATGTGAATGCCCAGACTTTGGAGCCAGACATTCTCAGTTCAAATTCATATTCTACCACTTACTACCTGTGTGATCTTGAACAAATGGTTAAATCTCTCTGTGCCTAAATTTCTTTATGTATAAAATTAGGATAATAACAGTACCCAGTTCATAAAAAATGCTTGAAGAGTAAATATGATCATTACATGTAAATCACCAATAAAAGTGCTTGGCATATAGTAACTAAGAATAACATTACGTTTCATTATTCTTCTCTTTCTTTACTACTCTTAAGAAATATTATGATAATAGTGACGAAAGACAATGCTACCCAATAGTACAGTGGTGAATAAGCCGCTACTATGTACAAATACTTTGTTTTTGTTCTGCTTTTGGCTTATAAACACCTTTACTGACTAACACTTAATCTTCCCACTTCATCCATATGTGTTTGCCTTTTTATTTTCATTTCACCTCCTGCCATACAATTTAACTCAGCATTAAATTCATTCTTCTATAATTTTTGTGTGTGTGCTTTCCTGTCTGCTTATTGGGTTTTCTGTTAACAAATATCAGTTAACACTTCCAAATATATCTTTATAAATGCAAACATTGAAATTATTTAAAAAGCTGAAAAATACCCCCAAATAAAGAGCATAATACTGCAACATATTTTCTTTAAAACAAATACATCCTATTTGAAAATTTACTTATGACATTAAATCATTATTGTTTGGTATTTTGTTCTATTTCTACTTTCTGAACATCTGTATGAGCATAGGCTTAATGTATGTCCAACATTACCTAATCCTGTCTCCTTCCTAATATTACTGAGATAGCTTAATAGGAAGTCAGAAAAAACCAAGGGCATGCTAACAAACACTCCTTAGATAAATAGAAGGTGGCCTTTGGGATGTTTAAATAATTTCACACTTTTATTGAGGTCAGACATAAAATAAAGGTGGAAAGGGACGTGTGGGTGGCTCAGTTGGTTGAGCTTCCGACTTTGGCTCAGATCATGATCTCACAGTTAGTTGGTTCAAGCCCCGCATTGGGCTCAGAGTCCCTGGAGCCTGCTTCAGATTCTGTCTCTCCCTCTCTCTCTGCCCCTCCCCCGACCATGCTCTGTCTCTCTCTCTCTCTCTCTCAAAAATAAATAAACATTAAAAAGTTTAAAAAATAAAGATGGAAATAGTTTTATAGTGCTAAGTGTTCAATCTGGCTAGAAAACATTCATCTCAAACTTATTTAGAATTATTTCACAGGAAAGTCATTGTCTTCCTAGAGTGTATGCTAAGTGCCTTCCATTCATTTATTTTCTGGCTTGCCCTGGTTATCAGGAGTCTCAAAGGCGAACATATAGTTTAGTCTTAGGAAGTGCGTTAATTCTGAAAAATTGTATTCACATTTCTGCATTACCTATGATGTTTTTAAACACATTTTTTTTTACGTTAACCTTATTGTTATACTTTGTTACAAAGTGACTCAATTCTTTGGAGAGGGAAAAGATCAGCATTTTCAGTACATTAATAACATCTTCAAGATCTAGAAAACCTAGTAAATGAAGACATTTAAGTCTCTTTTCTCACATCAATAAGCAATAGCTCCTGTTGACAGCAGTGAACATTGCATGTAAGATAATGGAACAAGAGGTATACCACAAATAAAACGATATTTATTCACACTCCCATATTAAGCTATCAATGGTTAATTACATTTTGAAAAATAATGCTTTCCTCTTGACATATATGAAAATTCCTGTGAGTTTCTTTTTCACTTTCAATTATTTATGTCAAGAGGAGTCCAACATTATCTTTCTAGGAATAAGACTACACCACCACTGGAATATGAATCAGTGTCATTCACTGACATGAAAGTTTTATTTGATCCAATAATGTAGGCTAACGTGCCAAACCACTTAGTGATACCTGTCACTGGAGTCCAACTGATGGCCAAATCTCTCAAACATTTGCATGAGCTATCCTTTCTCAGTATTTCCCTTTCATACATTCTTCATCATAAGTCAAGCAAAGCAATAAACTAGAAGACAACTCTTAGTGCAATCAAACTGTGATAATAATATACCTACATATCTCCCAAACCATAAAACAAAATCCAATTTAAAAATAAAAGTAGTATCTAGACAGGATCTTTACAGGAGAAAACACTTGAATGCGGAAGACAAAAATGTGTGCAGCCAATGAACAATGGTCAACATCATCCAAAAATTTTTAAAAATCAGATGCCTACAGTTTTTATTCAAGTTAGCAAAATTGAAAATATCACAAAGAATTAGAATATCTTCATACATTGTTTATGACAGCAATGGATTTCTACATTTGGGGGAAGAAATTTTTACCTCTTTAAAAACAGGGAAAGAATATATTTTGACCCCACAATCCCAAACTTGGTGATCAGTCATGCAATATAAGAGTACCAATATATGGTATAAATAAACAAGAATGTTCACTATAACACTGTTTATATAATGAAGAATAAAATTCAAAGACTGATAGCTGCTGTACTTTTTGAAAATCAGTGCCATTCTCCATTCTTCTTACTTGTTCGGTGACCCAGGAGTATGATCTGTATGAAATGCACCAGGGATTTCTTACATTCTGACCAACTCTTCCACTCAGATTTAGATAGCGATGGGAAGGAAGAGAGGGGCTAAGCTCAAAGTTTTATTCCCCAGACTTATTTCCTGCTAGGTTTCCATGGATTGGTTAAGTCCCTCAACCAAAAACCACAACTCCTGTCAAGAATTAATCTTCCTGCTGCTCTCTCTGAATTCTACTGTCTGCTCCCTTCTCTTGCCCATTCTGGTTTTTTGATGTTAGTGGTTCTCTGGTGTTACCAAACCCTTGTCGTTGTTTGTCGTTGCTGTTATTTTTCCTAAATGGTTTTTAAATAGTCACTTTGTTAAATTATCTTCTGCTTGAATGTGCCATTTCATTCCAACTGGGATCTTGACTAGTAAATTTATTAATAAGAGAATGATTCAATAAATTCTAACATAGCTATACCCAGAAAGTGCCCTCGATCTGTATGTTTTGGCTTAGAAGAATATGTGTAAGATACAGTAAGAAACTCAATTTAATAGAAAAATATGACATTAACAAAAAGAAACAACAGCGCATTAGAAAAAGATCTATTTAACACAAAAAAACTGAACATATTAGCATCCAAATTATACATGAAATCTCATAAATCAGTTAGAAAAAGACAAAAACCCCAGCTTTAAAAATATGGCAGGGGGGCACATGGGTGGCTCAGTTGGTTGAGCGACTGGCTTCGGCTCAGGTCATGACCTCGCGGTTCGTGAGTTTGGGCCCCACACCAGGATCGTTGCTGTCAGCTTGTCAGCATAGAGCCCACTTCAGACTCATTATAAATGAGTATGTACATAGGTTTTGATGCAGTATATATATATGTGTGTGTATATATACACCTATATATAGTGTCTATAGTTGTGTGTGTGTGTATATATATATATATATATATATATATATAGACCTATATATAGTGTCTCAAGCAGGAGTCCGCAAATTCACCTGCATCAAAATCAGCTGGAGATCATGCTAAAACACAGATTCCTGTCCCTACCACCAGAGTTTCTAATTCAGTAGGGCTGGGGTGAGCCCTAAGATTGATACATTCTGAGAAAAGATAAAATGGGATTTGGGAGACAAAAAGATTCAGCTGAACCTGTAAAATACTGTACTTTAAGCTGATTTGAAGGGTTACATGGGCATTCATTATATTAGTCCCCACAACATTTTATGCATGAAGTTCTTAAGTCAAAACAAGTTATGGGGCAACATGCCCCAACAAGTTATGGGGCAATTTTGTCATATTTGTGTGAATGCCCTCTGCTGGCTTATAGAAATGTGGATGTATAAGTATATAGAAATATAATTTACTTTTATATGTATTGAAATGATATCCCTTAGTTATTAGTTCTAGGAGGTTTGGGGGTTTGCAAACCTCCTTAGCTGGGGCTGAGGATAAAAGTGAAGAAAAGCCATGCTATAAGAGTGGCAGTTTACGGAAGAATGGAAAAAGAGCTGACTGAAGATGATGCCCTATGCATGGGTCCAACATGCTTCTGCTGCCCACTGTACCACCTGATGACACTCTGCTCATATCGGTAAGGGAGGAAGGTTGATGAGAAATGGAGAAAGGACTTTGCTGCATGTGTTTCATGCCATTTTTTTCCTTTTTTTTTTTTTTTTTTTTACACGGAGATCTAAAATACTACCAGTATAGCAAGGGCAGTGGATTGCTTCTTCCAATCTTCCTGTACCCTAAGCTCATTCATGCAGAGTAATCCAAGCTTGACTCAGAGCCCAGGACTAGTAACAATTGAAAGGCAAAAAACATGTGATAAGGAGACAAACACAGAAAAACAATGTGCATGTTACCTGTTAAATGTATAAATAATTCACTATTGCTTTAATAAAAATGAGGGAAGGGATATTGGGAAATTTTCCAATTGATGAAGAGATAACACCTGGAAAATAGTGGCACAGTGTCTAGTTATAATAACTCAAAAGGGAAAATGTCTTTGATAATGCATTTGGTACACACATTTGTAGTTTTATTTTTGGCGATTGTAAAAAAATAAAGGTTTCTGTACAATCACTGTAGACATTGGCTCTTCTAAAAGTTACTTTACATATAAAAGATTAATGCCTTCTATTTCTACTTTTTTTTCTTGAACATTCTCAGAAACCTGTCAACTTGAGGAGTAGTAAATGTACACCCTTACATCTCTACCAGGGTGCCTGACTGTGTAGGAGTTCTACATGTAACTGTTGCAAAATAAGTGAAGTGACCATGAACATGTAAATGAATTTAAGACTGTAGCATTTGAATTATTTTATTATTATTTTTAAGGTATCATTAAAGATGTTACAAATTTAGTGCAAGAAAGTTTGCATTATGAGTTTAGCCACAGTTGAGCCCCCCAACTGTGGCAAACCCTCTTTGTTAATTATAAAATGCTATTTGTTTTAAGAGGGAAGCGCAAGGATTTATTGTTTTCATTTATTGTTTCTTTTGCCAGATAGATTCTTTAAAATGTTCATTTAGAAATCATCTATTTTGAAGGATATTTAGCCAGTGGTTACTATATCCTGAACAAAAACATTTTATTTTTATATTGTATACTGTATCTTGCAACAATTGTTCCTTAAAGTCACCACATGCCCATATGAGGGTAGTAATGTGTTTGGCAGATGGCCAA
The DNA here is from genome assembly GCF_023721935.1 of Panthera uncia. Lineage (NCBI taxonomy): Eukaryota > Metazoa > Chordata > Mammalia > Carnivora > Felidae > Panthera > Panthera uncia. Next base: position 109,901,587 of record NC_064809.1, on the reverse strand, counting down.
TATCATCTCTGTTCATTCTTTTTTTTTAATGTTTATTTATCTTTTGAGAGAGACAGAGTGAGCAGGGGATTGGCAGAGAGAGAAGGAGACACAGAATCTGCTGCAGGCTCCAGGCTCCAAGCTATCAGCAGGGAGCCCAATGTGAGACTCAAACCCATGAACCACGAGATCATGACCTGAGCTGAAGTTGGATGCTTAACCAACTGAGCCACCCAGGTCCCCTATAATCTCTGTTCATTCTTGAAAATATCTGTAAGAAACCACTGTATCTGACTTAAGGAGACTTTACTTTCCACACAAGATACTTGGTTTGCAAATCTACTTCCAGTAAGAATCTGACAGGTAATATAAAGAAACTTGGAGGTTCAGTGTTAACAATAAGGCATGGTGGGGACTGTGGCAAATTGGGTAATGCATGACTTTTCTAAAAGTGAAGCCATTAATGGTTACTAGATCTCCTGAATTTTCATGAAAACTTTTTTTTTCAGATCTCAGTCCTTTTTTTCATGTTTTTAATTTATTATTTTTTTAAATTTACATCCAAGTTAGTTAACATATGTGTAATGGTAATTTCTAGAGTAGAATCCAGTGATTCTTCAGCTACATATAACACCCAGTACTCATCCCAACAAGTGTCCTCCTTAATGCCCCTTGTCCAAGTAACCCAACCCCTCACCTCAAACTCCTCAAGCAACCCTCAATTTGTTCCCTGTATTTAAGAGTCTCTTATGGTTTGTCCCCCTCCCTGTTTTTATATTATTTTTGCTCCCCTTCCCTTATATTCATCTGTTTTATATCTTAAATTCTTCATATGAATGAAGTCATATATTTGTCTTTCTCTGACTAATTTCACTTAGCATAATACCCTCCAGTTCCATCCACACAGTTGCAAATGGCAAGATTTCTTTCTTTTTAATTGCTGAGTACTCATATATATATATATATATACACCACATCTTCTTTATCCATTCATCCATTGATGGACATTTGGGCTCTTTCCATACTTTGGCTCTTATCGATAGCGCTGCTATAAACATTGGGGTGCATGTCCCCTTTTGAAATAGCACTCCTGTGTCCTTTGGATAAATACCTAGTAGTGCAACTGCTGGGTCATAGGGTAGTTCAATTTTAAATTTTTTGAGGAATCGCCATACTATTTTCCAGACTGGCTGTACCAGTTTGCATTCTCACCATCAGTGCAAAAGGGTTCATCTTTCTCCGCATCCTCGTGGAGGATCTGTTGTTGCCTGAGTTGTTAATTTTAGCAATTCTGACTGGTGTGAGGTGGTATCCCATTGGCTTTTGATTTGTATTTCTCTGATGATGAGTGACGTTGAGCATTTTTCATGTTTCGGTTGGCCAGCTGGAGGTCAAAAAGTGTCTATCCATGTCTTTTGCTCATTTCTTCACTGAATTATTTGTTTTTTGAGTGTTGAGTTTGATAAGTTCTTTATAGATTTTGGATACTAACCCTTTATCTGGTATGTCGTTTTCAAATATCTTCTCCTATTCCGTCTGTTGCCTTTTAGTTTTGCTGATTGTCTCCTTCACAGTGCAGAGCTTTTTATTTTATTTTGATGAGGTCCCAATAGTTCATTTTTGCTTTTGTTTCCCTTGCTTCCAAAGACATGTCAAGTAAGAAGTTGCTGCGACCAACGTCAAAGAGGTTGTTGCCTGCTTTCTCCTCTAGGATTTTGATGACTTTCTGTCTTACATTTAGGTCTTTCATCCGTTTTGAGTTTACTTTTGTGTATGGTGTCAGAAAGTGGTCCAGGTTCATTCTTCTGCATGTCGCTGTCCAGTTTTCCCAACAGCATTTGCTGAAGAGACTGTCTTTATTTCATTGGATATTCTTTTCTGCTTTGTCAAAGATTAGTTGGCCATACGTTTGTGGTTTCATTTCTGGGTTCTCTATTTTGCTCCAGTGATCTGAGTGTTTTTGTGCCAGTACCACACTGCCTTGATTATAACAGCTTTGTAATACAGCTTTAAGTCTGGGATTTGATGACTCCAGTTTTGGTTTTCTTTTTCTGGATTGCTTCGGCTATTCAGAGTCTTTTCTGGCTCCATACAAATTTTAGGACTGTCTGTTCTGCTCTGTGAAGAATACTGATGTTATTTTGATAGGGATTGCATTGAATATGTAGATTGCTTTGGGTAGTATTGACATTTTAACAATATTTGTTCTTCCTATCCAGGAGCATGCAATATTTTCCCATTTTTTTATGTGTCTTCTTCAATTTCTTTCATAAGCTTTATATAGTCTTCAGTGTATAGATTTTTCACCTCTTTGGTTAGGTTTATTCCTAGGTATTTTATGTTTTTTGGTGCAATTGTGAATGGAATTGATTCCTTGATTTCTCTTTATGCTGCTTCATTATTGGTGTATAGAAATGCAACTGATTTCTGTACATTGATTTTATATCCTGTGACTTTGCTGAATTCATGGATCAGTTCTAGTAGTTTGTTGGTGGAATCCTTTGGGTTTTCCACATACAGTATCATGTCATCTGTGAAGAGTGAAAGTTTGACTTCTTCCTTGCCAATTTTGGATGCTTTTTATTTCTTTGTGTTGTCTGATTGCCTAGGCTAGGACTTCCAACACTATTTTGAATAACAGTGGTGAGAGTGGACATCCTTGTCATTTTCCTGACCTTAGGGGCAAAGCTCTCAGCTTTTCCCCATTGAGGATGATATTATCTGTGGGTCTTTCATGTATGACCTTTATGATCTTGAGGTATGATCCTTCTATCCCTATTTTCTTGAGGGTTTTTATCAAGAAAGGATGCCGCATTTGGTCAAATGCTTTCTCTGTATCTATTGAGAGGATCATGTGGTTCTTATCCTTTCTTTTATTAATGCGATGTATCACACAGTTTATTTGCAGATATTGAATCATCCCTGCACCTTATCAAAATAACATCAGTATTCTTCACAGAGCAGAACAGAAAATCCTAAAATTTGTATGGAGCCAGAAAAGACTCTGAATAGCCGAAGCAATCCAGAAAAAGAAAACCAAAACTGGAGTCATCAAATCCCAGACTTAAAGCTGTATTACAAAGCTGTTATAACACTTGATCATGGTGAATAAGTCTTCTAATGTATTGTTGGATCTGGTTCGCTAGTATCTTGTTGAGAACTTTTGCATCCAGGTTCATCAGGGAAATTGGTCTGTAGTTCTCCTTTTTAGTGGGTTCTTTGGTTTTGAAATCAAACTCAGAGGATGAGTTTGGAAGTTTTCCTTCCATTTATACTTTTTGGAATAGCTTCAAAAGAATAGGTATTAACTCTTGTTTAAATGTTTGGTAGAATCCCCCTGGAAAGCCATCCGGCCCTGGACTCTTGTTTTTTGGGAGATTTTTGATTACTGATTCAATTTCTGTATTGCTTATGGGTCTGTTCAAATTTTCTATTTCTTCCTGTTTCAGTTTTGGTAGTTTATATGTTTCTAGGAATTTGTCCATTTATTCCACATTGCCCACTTTATTGGCATATAATTGCTCATAATATTCTCTTATTATTGTTTGTATTTCTGCAGTGTTGGTTGCGATCTCCCTCTTTTATTTGTGATTTTATTTATTTGGGTCCTTTCCTTTTTGTTTTTGATCAATCTGGCAAGGGGCTTATCAATTTTGTTAATTCTTTCAAAGAACCAGCTCCTGGCTTCATTGATCTGTTCTACTGTTTGTTGTTGTTGTTGTTCTTGTTTTTTTGCTTTTTTTTAATTTCTAGATCATTGATTTTTATCTAATCTTTATAATTTCCCATCTTCTGCTTCTTTGAGGCTTATTTGCTGTTCTTTTTCCAGCTCTTTAAGGGGGTAAGGTTAGGTTGTTTATCTGAGACCTTTCTTCCTTCTTTAGGAACACCTGGATTGCTATATACTTCCCTCTTATGACCACCTTTGCTGCATCCCAGAGGTTCTGGACTGTAGTGTTTTCATTTTCCTTGGCTTTCATATATTTTTTTAATTTCCTCTTTAATTTCTTGGTTAACCCATTCATTCTTTAGGATGTTCTTTAATCTCCAAGTATTCGTGGTCTTTCCAAATATTTTCTTGTGGTTGATTTAGAGTTTCATAGTGTTGTGGTCTGAAAATATGCAAAGTATGATCTCGATCTTTTTGTACTTGTTGAGGGCTGATTTGTGCCCCAGTATGTGATCTATTCTGGAGAATGTTCCATGTGCTCATGAAAACTCTTAAATCTAAATATTTTTAATATTAAATCTCAAAGCTTTGGAATGTTAGCAATTAATTAAAATTGTTTTATAAATCTCTGGAAGCCCAACAAAATATAATTACAGACTATACTCAAGTGCTGTCAGGGTCATACTTCTGTATGGTATTTTCCATATAGATTATGTCTTAGTTTATAATTTCAGACTTTTTTCTAACTTAAGTCCTCACCAGTAGCTTAACAGTTCCCTTAGGTAAAGTACCAGATTTTTTTGAAGGGGCCAAAAGTGGTTATTTAGTCACAGATTTTCAAAACTAAAGGAATATCAGCAATAACAAAATTCATGTATCAAGTAAGGGAGCAACATCATAAATAAAAGTTACCAGATAAATTGAATGAGGCCTTTAATAAGTTCTTAAGTTCACTGAAAACGAACCCAGAAGGACTTGATATCCTATCTTTTAGGTCAGAGCTCTTTCTATTATCTCATGGAATCACTTATTTCTTAGCAAAATACATATGGAGATATTAAACCAAAAATGAGGTTAGAACAAGAAGCTAAGAATGAGTTCTTAGTCACATCTGTCATTTTGAATTTGTTGTTGGTAGAATCTGAGCATTTAGAGGAGAAAGTTAATTATGAATTTAACAATAATAAAGAATATTTCCAATGAAAGTCATTTGTTTTCTCCATTATCTTGACCTGGTAGGGACTGAATTCAGTAAATACATGAAAGGACACATAACCTGATATAAAAACGTAAGGGATTGTTTAAAACAAAAACAAAAACAAAAACTATAGTACTAAAAAACTACTCAGACCAAACACTATTGTAATGCAAAGATCTGACAATGAAAACTCATGACACAAATGGGAGGAAGTCCTCAATACTCTACAAATAAGAAAAAAAATTTTTCCAAAATTATTGACTACTAATGAACTATTTGTTTTTCTTTTATTTAATTACTCTTGAGGCTATTTTTCAATATAGTTTCATGGCTTGTGCTTTTTGTTTCTTGTGGTTTCTTTTTTTTCCTTTCTTTCTGTTGCTTACTCCCTTCACTGGTTTCCATTAAATTTATTTCAATTAGCAATTTTTCCATTTCGGTGTTAACACATATCTGTTTTAAATCCTACTAAGAAGAACTGACAACACTAGCTTTCTTCCTCAAATTAAATCAACTTTTAATTTTGTTTAATGAATAATTCTAACATGTCTCCATGAAATGCATTTAGCAAGAAGATTTAAAGTGATGAGTTGACAGTTGTCTTGTGTTTTTTAAGTTAATGTGTCACTTTAGGCAATCATCTTGCAATATGCTTTCAAGAGTTAAGCTCTATGCATCAATTATTTCCATCCAGAATTTATTTCCATCCAGAGTACTAGAGATCTCACCCAAATACCAGATCTTAATATGGGAAAGAAAGCAAGCTCTTTAGGTGTGAAGACATTGAAAGATTTTTAGTTTTTCATTGGTGAAATATTTAAGCATTTTGTGATATTTTCTAAGAGGTACAAGGAATCTAGTGTGCAATGAGCATAAAGAAAGAATGTCTCTTTGAAGAAGGACACTTGTGTCCAAATTCAATATTATGAAGAACAATTAGAACATATACTAGCTAAGTGCAGCAAACAGCACAAGTAGAAAGATCTGGGACACATGGGTGGCTCCGCTGGTTGTGTCTGACTCTTGATTTCAGCTTGGGTCATGATTTCATGGTTCATGAGTTTGAGCCTTCCATCGGTCTCTGTACTGACAGCATGGAACCTGTTTGGAATTCTCTCCATCTCTCTCTGCCCTTCCCCCACTCACTCTCTCTGCTCCTCCCTCTCTCAAAATAAATAAGCAAACATTAAAAAAAAAGTAGAAAGGTCTTACTACTGGGTTTTATCTCATTCTAATTCAAGAAGACCACTTTGTTCACTTACTGACCTATGTCTGAGAAAAGAACATTTAGAATTTCTTTGCAAACACATCCTTTGAGTACTATTTTCTCAAGCTGGCCTTAGAAAAATATAGATTCTTTTTTCGTCTTATTTTAAAGCAGGTAATGTTTAGAGGAAAGTTCTTTAGCATTTTTTCTCCTAACAGTCTTGTTCTAATTTTGACTTTGACATGTATCAAACACAATCAGTAGGCTCAAATTCTATTGTTAAAATATTTGTCCTCTGTTCTTAAGGATGGAGATGTTGCAGGAGATTTTTTTAAATAATTATATTGGGTATTTAGTGCAGTTAGTTCTACACAAGGGTGGCTTTAATTAGTGTAATTATATAAATCATAGCAGAGCATTTTAGAGCTACTTGGATTAACAAGCTAATTGTAATTTATTACTTCTCAAGAATTATTTTCTGGCAATCAAGCCAAACAATACACCTTACAATGAACATTCAGCAGTTCTTTGTTAATATAGTTCAGTTGTTCATTTTTATTTTAAATGTTCTCAACTCTATAGCAATGGCCTTTCCCCTTTTCCTTTGAATAAAAAGATTAAAGATAATTACTTTTAAGTGAAAGGTAGTGTGTTTCACTACACTTAGCACATAATAAGACAGTATATTCCTGAGTCACCAATTAAAAATGATTAGTACATCATCATGCAAAACAAGAATAAATTCACCAGGTTGTGGGTAATGGCCATTAACTGTATGAATGATGTATTCTACCAAAAGTCCCAGGAGTAGGGTAATTACTGAGTCAAATATAGTTTGAATCCAATACTTAATTATTTATGATAATCAGTCCTGTAGAAAACTTTCTGACTCAATGACATATGAAAAGCTTTTAGAAGAAAGAAAACATACTTATTATAGTATTGTTTGGGATAGTCAAATAAAAAATAATTAACAATATCCAGGAGGGATTTTTAAAATATACATGCATCCAACAAAGCTTGATATCTGTCTTTGTAAATGTTCTGACCGTATTTCTATCTCATTTTTCACAACAGATATTGGTCTTTACAACCAGAGAAATATACCTAGGCTTTAGTCAAAGACTATTTTAGCAACAGATAGAGAACAGAGTTGAATTCTTCCCCAGTTGACTACTTCTTCATCTTTTTATTTATTTATTTTTTTGGTTTATATCATCAGACATGATTGTAATACCAATGTTAAAAACGGCAGCGGGCCTGTGAAAAGTTGACATCATTACCTATGTCTAGGGATCATAGGGACATTACAACACCTGCCTGAATTAATGTACAGCAGCTCAGAGCAGCTTCCCATTTCCACAGAAACTACTTAAAAACAAAACAAAACAATTATCAAAGAAACAGAGGCACTAGAATACTGTGTTGTTAAGTCTGTCACATAAACTAATCTTCAGAGATTCACCCTCTTTATTCTTTTTTTATACACCAAGACATGGCTGCTCATCCATCCATCCCCATCTATAACTATACCGTGATGTCAAGAAGGAACGCCACTGACAGACGATAACAGATTAGCCACGTCCACTAGAGACTGAGGACCTTTGGTCACTAATATATTCCTGTTGTTACAATTGTCTTTGTTGGAGGGCATCTGAGTGGCTCGGTTGGTTAGGTCTAGCTCTGAAGTTTGGCTCAAGTCATGATCTCACAGTCTGTGAGTTCAAGCCCTGTCTTGGGCTCCTTGCTGACAGCACAAGCCTGCTTGAAATTCTCTCTCTCTCCCTCTCTCACTGGCCCTCCCTGCTCGCTCTCTCTCTCTCTCTCTCTCTCTCAAAAATAAATAAATTAAAAAGCAAAAACAAACAAAATAAAACACAAAAACACAAAAAAATCAAATGTCTTTGCTGGATGTAATACAGTCCCTCCTGTTGAGGTTAAAGACAAATAAAGGTGTTCCTGGTTAGAATTCGGCCTTCTACATGGCATCCAGAAATCCAAGTTATCTTCCACATTGTGGCTCTGCCCTCCTTTAGGACCCCAAAGTGCTCTGCATTTGACCAATGAATAGAATCAACATTCTCAAACTAGTATTTGTCAGAATCACCCAGAGGATATGTTAAAACAAAAATTGTTCAGTCCACTCTGAAGAAATTATGATTCAACAGACTGGGGTGAAGATCAAAAATTTGCATTTCTAATAACGTCCCTGGCAATGCTGCTATTCATCTGGGTACTCCACTGAGAAAATCACTGAAGTGGGGAATAAACACAGTGGTCACACTTGAAAAGATTTTATGGAACAGGTCTGGAAATAGCACATAACGTGTCTACTCATCCCATTAAATACTGCTCAGGCAAAAGGCCTTATCTACCTGCAAAGGAGGCTAGAAAATGTGGTTTAATTTTATGTCTAATAAGAAGAGGAAATGGATTTTTTATAGGAAAAGTTATTTTATTACTCTGAAGTAGCATAAGAGTTTTAAAATACCACACAAAGGAAAATATTGATAATTTTTTCATTAAAATTTTAAACATAGGGACAAAATATAAAAACTAGGTTTATCAGAGAACTTTTTTTTAAGTTTATTTATTTTTGAGAGAGAGAGAGCACACAAGTTGTGTAGGGGCAGAGAGAGAGAGAGAGAGAATCTCAAGCAGGCTCTGCATTGTCAGTACAGAACCTGGAATTCTAATTCAGGAATGGTAAGATCATGACCTGAGCTGAAGTCAGACATTTAACCAACTGAGCCACCCAGGTACCCCATATCAGAGACCATTTTTAGAAAGTAAAAAGATAAGCCGCAGTCTGGGACAATATGCATAAGTCAAAAAATCAATTAGAAAAAAATATATTGTTGGGGGCGCCTGGGTGGCTCAGTTGGTTAAGTGTCCAACTTTGGCACAGGTATTGATCTCATGGTTTGTGGGTTCGGGCCTCATGTCAGGGTCTGTGCTGACAGCTCAGAGCCTGGAGCCTGCTTCAGATTCTTTGTTTCCCTTTCTCTCTGTCCCTCCCCCACTCATGCCCTGTCTCTCTCTGTCTCTCAAAAATAAATAAATGTTAAAAAAATTTTAAATTATTTTATTTTATACATAGTACATATGTAATGGAAAAGAAATATGCATATGGTACTATAAAAATACAATTTTAGGGGCTAAATATTTTTAAAGGTTATAGATGTTAAAGGTTTCTATAAATTGATTTGTATATGAATTAAGTGAGAAAAAAATCTTGTTGACCCATCGCACACGAAACAAGAATATTTTCAAATAGTGATTATGAGAAGCAAGTTATAATAGAGATTTAATTCAAATTTACTACCTAGAAAAATCACAAATTAACTCTAATCGTTGCTACTACCTCCTAGTTGTTTTGTCCATGTAAGCTTAAATTATTTCTATTGACATAGGGCTTCCTCATCGTTTTCTTCCTGTTGATATGAAGAAATGGATTTTTATAAGCAGCTGGCTATTTCTGCCACAGGTGACAACTATTTCACATTATTTTTGCCTTTAACAGGCCATAACCTATCTCTATCTATCTATCTATCTATCTATCTTTTTTCTTTCTATCTACATATTTAGATTTAATTCCTTTTTCTCCAGTCCATAACCAAAAACAAGGCATACAGAAAAAGTAATAGAATGTAAGAGAAAGTTCTTACACAAACAAAAACAAATTATCTTCATTACTTTTGAAATTCTCAATTCCTAATAAAACTTATCAAATTCCAGGAATTTGAAGGCATGTCATACTAAAGATATCTTAGAAGAATGCAAAACAATGTGTACTCAAAGTTATCAATATGACATTATTTATAGATTTAAAAGTCTGATAAGAAACCAAAACCTATCAGTAAGGGCCTGATTGAATAAATTATGGTAAATAAATAAATATAGGTCAAAAATTTTGTTTTTTTTTTCTGAAGTTCTCTACTGGGATAAGTCTTTTTGTAGAATTTCTAGAAACTTTGAATGAAAGATTCTCTAGAGAAGGTAGGAGGACCCTGTGGGAGCATAATAATGAGATGTGCAACTTACCTGCTTGCACTCTCCTGAGCAGTTTAACTACTTTCCACAGTAGATTTGAGTTAGGGAGGTTGATTTACAGTCACTGAAACTGAAGCGTGTAACCAGAATGCCAGGTAAGTATATTACAAAATGTAATCTTGTGAAAAGATCAGATGTTTAGATCAGCTGAACTATTATATTCTCCTCCTGAGAGCCACAGAATATTAGGATTTTTTGAATGAAAATTTACAAAACAACTTGTTCATATTATTACTTTTACCCATTTGTATGGTGGACTATACAAGTAGTATTACTACTTTTCTGTTCGGTACTTATATTTCTACTAATTTTGGTCTGTGTGATTCAAAGAAAGATTATTTACACTGGAAAAAATCTCTGGCAATTCTTTCTTTCTTGTGATTTTTACCCCTTATTATTGCAAAATATTCATCACGATCGTCTTTATCTCTTGTCTTGACTACATTTTGCCTAGGATAAGTATCATAATGACTGTCCGATTTCACTTGGTTTATGTTTGCCTTATGTAATGTTGCATGATTTTTGGCATTTATAATTTATGTGTTCTTCCTAAATAGTATTTTGTTTAGTTTTGTTTTGTAATTAGAACTAAGAGGCTTTAGTTTAACTGGAAAAGGTTATTACATTAGCATTTTCATTATAATTAGGTTGATTATTTAGGCTTATGTCCATCATCTTGTTAGGCAGGATGAGTATGAACTACCTAGATTCAAATCCTATCTACAACACTTACCAGTGTGTGGTCTTGAGCTAGTAAGTAAAACTGTCCATCTTAGTACCATTTGTAAAAAGAGTAGTAACAACATTAGAATTCTACATTTTCATCTGATGAGCTCTTTGACTACATTCTGCATGCTTTTAACAACTGTTCCTCTCATTATAATTCAGTCCTAAATAGTTATTATTTCTTCAGTAGTCATTATCTAGAATTTTTTTACTTATTAATTATATGAAAAAATTCTATTTTTTGAGGTTGGTTTCTAATTTTATTATGTTATAGTTGATAAATTTAACTTTCATGAAGGACCTTATTTATTTATGAGGATTACACATTTTTGATACTTATACGTTCCTTTTGATACTTGTACGTCAGTTCCTTTTGATGAAAAATTTTAAAATTTAATTATGATAAATATCAGTGTTTTCCTATATATTTAGATAGCAAATGTCAAGCTACAAAGTAGAATATATTCTCAAATCTTATAACTTATGAAACCAGCGTGATCAGAATAATTGCTTTTTGCAATGCCTCACCAGAAAATGTAAAATTGCACATGATAATGTTTCAGTGACTTAGAGTAAGTCCAGACCTTCTAGAAGCATAAATGTGTCCCTGTAAGCCAAGTTAGAAAAGAATATCCCTGTACTTGTCTAACCTAGATGTTTAACCAGAGACCGCCTTAACTGGTCAAGAGCACTTGATGATGTGACCTTATACACAATGTATAGTGCAAGATAGAACACACAATACACCCAGGAAAGAACCAGGCTACTGTGGGTACTGTCTAGTGGACATTCCTGAAATCCCTACGTGTCTCCAGAATCCCTGCCAACCTTTGACCAGAAAAAGTGTTTACCCTACATGTGTTCATTGTGAGTAAAATGCAGAGTTATGCAGGGAAGCATACTCAAAGAAGGCTTTTTCATTGTAAATAATGTTTTAACTTTTTTACAGGACAAATGGTAATTTATTATTGTTTTAATTGTATTTGTGTCATGTGAAGTATTATGTAAAATGCACAAGATAAAGGAATATAAAGGTGAAATCTCTATTTGGCAGTTCTAATGATTTTCTAATATTTTTAGTTCAGAATTATATCATCTTACCTTCCTCAAAAAAAGTTTCTATAACATTCTGTATATCTTTACCAGACTGATGAGTATAATGAAGTCATGAAGAGTTTGATTCCTGGAAATAGACTACCTCCATTTGATCAAGTCTTCTCCATGTAATAAATGTGTGATTTTAAGCAAAAAGTAATCTATAAAATAGCAATCATGATAGTACCTACATCATTAGGCAATTTTGTATATCAGGTAAGATTTTCTACCTTAAGTCCTAAGCACATACTCTGGCACAAAGGAAGCACTAGGTGAAGGCCAGGGATTATGAAGTAATAGATATGAGAGGGGTAATCAGGCAAAAGTTAAAAAAAAAATAAATGCTGTAGTTACTCATGTCCAAAAATGACAAATTTATTTTTGTGTCTAGTCTTATTTGATACATTAGGAAACTTCATTCGTGTGTCAGAATTATGTTTTTGTTTTAAATTGCTAACAGTAGTTGTGAAGATTATAAGTGGCCAAGACTTCACTTCATTAGGCACCTTAAGAAAAACTGATTGTCTCTTAGCAACCGGCTGATGATATCGCTAGGAAGAAGCATTTAGTCTGTTCTATTTTCAAATCTGCTTTCTCATTACTGAAACAATACAGATATAATTAAGGCCTTTGCCAGGGATTCAAAATGATAGGAGGAAATAGAATGGCTGCCAGTTGTCCTTGGCTGGGGTGACCTGCTCTCAGTGAGCACATTGTCTATACATTTGGTCAGAGATGTGATGATATGATTTTTCCCCATAACCTGGTATATTAAAACTGAAAATTTGTAGACTATGCTTCTGTGCTTGTTTCTTAAGTACTGGGAAAAAGAAAAAAAGGAAAGAACTTTGAAGTTTCCTTGGAGGAGATTTAGTTAGATATATGAAATAAAACTTTCTTCTCAGAATACTTGACCCTCAAGAAGAAGAAGAAGAAGAAGAAGAAGAAGGAGGAGGAGGAGGAGGAGGAGGAGGAGGAGGAAATTGGGAGAATCAGAATAGAAGAGTGCAGTTTTCTGGGACTACAAAATCACATGATAAATAAATCAATGAAATTGAATTGAAGTGCTCCTTTTTTAATTCAGTGTGAAAACTCATTATGAGAAAGGAAAGCTCATATTCCAAAAACAATAATGGCTCAGTTTTGTAATGAAAAAGTCATGTGCAACCATCTCATTCTCTGCATTTTTTAAAAAAATAGTTGATGAGAAAATGAAAACTAGGATGCTTTTTGTTCTTTTCATTTGAAAATTCCAAGCAGGCATTCATCAAATAAACCTATATTTATTTTACTTCCAGTATCCATTAAAATATGTGAGGAGCCTGAAATTACAATAGAACCTAAGGGAAGCAGTTACTACAGTTGTTTTTTGAATAAGTGCCAGCTGAGCACTCTGCCTTTTCTGAGTTCAACTACTCTTTGAATTAAATTATTTCCATGGTAATTTAGCAGCATGAGCATTTAGAAAAAAAAAAAGTCCCCTAAAATAACTGTTATTATGTGCATCTATAGAAATGGTGAGTCAAGATAAGGAGACAAGGTTTTACTGAGGATTGAGGTTTGAAGTATTGATTAAGGTTCAGAAGAATCATAGAGGGAATAACAATTAAACCCGAAGAATACAGAGTCTATTTTGTGTGTGGTTGATTTCCCATAGGTAATGCCAAACACTCTTGAGTCTATGGAATTCCATTCATTTTTGGAAACGTTTTGACAATACCTCAAACTCAGAGAAAAATATATCAGTTAGGTTCTTATTGCTTTCTTCCTTTAGCTTCAGTCCATAATGGATAATTCAACTGATTTTTCTACTTGTATCCTTTTTTCTTTAAATATTTGTTAAGAATGTATTTTAGTTTTGGGCTTCTCAGCAAAATATTGTCATTGGAATATTATCACTTAGATATTACACTAGGTATCTTAGGTTAGATAGTCTTCAGGGCTATCTTTCTGATCTCTACAATTTTACAAATTTGGATATCTAAAATGTTCAAATATTTTATGAAGTTCATGGAACTGTGCCAAGGGCTATTAATAGCCTAAAGATATTTTTAAGCATAACTACATTTTGGGAAATTGATGACAGGAGATCCTTGAAGTATCCAAATACTCTGATCTGCATCATTGGTCACCTTGGTTTTCAACAAACAGATCAGACACAATGAATTTAAGTGGAAAAATAATTGCACAATACTAAAGATCTGTTAACTAAGAAATGTGTGTGTGTGTGTGTGTGTGTGTGTGTGTGTGTGTGTGCACGCACAGAGATAGAAGATAGATAGGCTGGTGATAATATGATTTTAAAGTATTATCTATTCCCCTTCAAGTTATTTGTCTGGGTTTCCTTATTCATTTTCATGAAACATCACTCTTTAGTTGTTCAAGACTCCCCAAATTTTAAATAATCTTCAGCAGTACCTCTCATTTCATTTACCTTCTACATTTACTCACCTAGATTAAACCTTTCCTTTATATCGGTAATTCTCAAACTGTGGTGTCCTCGGAATCCCTGGAGAGCTTGTTAAAACACTGGTTGCTAGACCCTATCTCCGCAGTGTCTGATTCAGTATGTCTAAGGTAGAGCCAGAGGATTTGCATTTCCAGGAAATTACCAGGTTATGATGATGATGCTTGCTTAAGAGTCAGATTTTGAGAATCATTGCTTTTAAAAACATAGCCTCTATTACAGTTTGGCCCTTGTCAGCTGGCAATGATTGCCTACATTTTTCCTTGACTTCCATCATTACTCCCACCCCCAAGTAACTTGCTCTGCTAAATTTAGCTACATGGAATTTTTTTTCCAGTCATTGCTTCAAAATACTGTACATAATATTCCCATCCTTATTTCAGAATCTTTAGTGATTCCTTAATTTTCAATTATTTACAAAGTGTTTCCTAAATGCCTAGTATGCACTAACTATTAATCTAGACAGCGAAAATATAATAGGGAACAAAAGACACAAAATTCTGCTTTTATTGAGCTTACATGCTAATGGAGAGGTAAAAAATAAACCATATTAAAGAAAGTTTGATATACAGAATGCTAGTGATGGGGCGGGCTGATGGAGCATGAGAGAAATGTTGGAATGGGTTTGAAACCTTAGATCGGATCACTAGGAAAGCAGACACTGAGAAAGTGATACTTGTGTAAAAACGTGAAAAAAAGAATTAGTAGTTTTGTATTCTTTGGGTAAATCCAGCAATTGAACCATTAGGTATTTACCCAAAGAATACAGAAATACTAATCCAAAGGGATACGTGCTCTCCAATGTCTATGGCAACATTATCTATAATAGCCAAATTATTATGGAAATAGCCCAAGTGATCATCAACTGATGAATGTATAAAAAAGATGTACACACATATGTGTATTGTATGCACAATACACACATATGTACATATATATACAATATATATTGTATATACAATACATATGTATATACATACATATATATGTATATATTGTGTATATATTGTATATAATATATATACATATATAATGTATAATATTGTATATAATATATAATATGTGTATAATATATACACATATGTACAATATATATGTATATAATGTATATGATATATATACAATATATACATATATTTTATATATGTATATTTTATAATACACACATATGTACAATATATATGTATATATGTATATATGCTATACATATATACATATATGTATATATACATACCTACATATGTATATATGTATATATACATACGTATATATGTATGTACATACATACATATATACGTATGTATATAATGTATATTATATATACATTATATACGTATATATTGTACATATGTGTGTATTATATATAATATATACATATGTGTGTATATATATAATACATATTCATATATATAATGGAATACTATTCAGCCACAGAAAAGAATGAAATCTTGCCATTTGCAACAGTGTGGATAGAACTAGAGAGTATTATGCTAAGTGCAATAAATAAATATGGTTTCACTCATATGTGGAATTTAAGAAATAAAACAGGGGTGCCTGGGTGGCTCAGTCAGCTAAGTGTCTAACTTTGGATCAGGTCATGTTCTCATGGCTCATGAGTTTGTGCCCAATGTCAGGGGGCCTGGAGCCTACTTTGGATTCTGTGTCCCTTTCTCACTCTGCCCCTCCCCTGCTCATGCTCTTTCTCTGTCTCTCTCTCTCTCAAGAATAAATAAACATTAAAAAATTTTTAAAAAAAGAACCAAAACAAATGAGCAAAGGAGAAAAAAAAAGAGAGATAGAGACACAAGCCAAGAAACAGATTCCTAACTATAGAGATCAAACTGATGGTTACCAGAGGGAGAGAGGTGGGGAGATGGGTTAAATAGAAAATGGGGGTTAAGGAGGGCACTTGTTGTGATGAGCACCTGGTGTTGTGTGGAACTGTTGAATTGCTGTATTGTACACCTGAAACTACTGTTACATTGTACATTAATTGGAATTTAAATAAAATTTAAAGTTTTTTAAATAAAAACTTAAAAAAAACTGGGAAAAAAAAGAGGAAATTGTGATACTAAAGGCTAAGCAAGTGAAAATGCCCTGAGGCAGAAACATACTTCATGTTCCTTGAAGAGGAACACTGGAAAGCTAGTGTGGATGGCTAGTGTACAGGAAATGAAGAGAAAGTTCTTATAAAACAATTCCCGAGTCCAGCATTTAACATTATCCAGTCTTACTCTCCTATATTTGCACTGCTCATTAACACTGTACTCATGCCTAAAGACTCCATAAGCACTCTCATCAATATTTTATTCTAGTCATTCTCCTTGACTATTGTATAGTCTTTTCTTTCTCTAAGCAATCTGTAGGTTGTCAAGTGAAATACTACGTCTGATGAAACCTACGCCATTTTCCCAACCTATAGCAATAGGTTTTTAAAGTTTGTTTATGTGGAGAGAAAGACAGACTGAGCAGGGGAGGGGCACAAAGGGAAGGAGAGAGAGAATCCAAGCAGGCTCCACATTGTCAGTGCAGAGGCCATGCAGGGCTCAATCCCACGAACCATGAGATCATGACCTGAGCCAAAACCAAGAGTCAGATGTAACTGACTGAGCCACTCAGGTGCCCCCCAACCTATAATAAATTCATTTTTCTCTGAATCTCTAATAGCACCATTTCTTTCTTTCTTTCTTTCTTTCTTTCTTTCTTTCTTTCTTTTTCTTTCTTTCTTCCTTTTTCTTTTTTTCTTCCTTTCTTCTTTCTTTCTTTTCTCCCTTGTTTTCTTCCTTTCTATTTTTCTTTTCTTTCTTTCTTTCTTTCTTTCTTTCTTTCTTTCTTTCTTTTCCTCTGCTTGTTTCACACACCTACAAATGCCTTCATATAAGCATAATGTATTTATATTTTTCTATATCCAGATCTAAAATTATAAGCTGAGAAATGGGGAGCTATCTTAATAGTATTCTGTATCCTATAGCAACCAGAGTGCCTCACAGTAAGTCATTTTTACATGGATTTAGTTGTATTTGTCTGTAGGATTGAAAGATAAGTAAAGTGAACAATTATCTTTCATTTGACAAACACATATTGAATCTTTACTAAATATTGCACCAAGGATAGAGAGGAAGAAGGTCCAATTCCCAGTGACAAAAAGATGATAAGCTAGTGTAGAAAACCAACTAGTAGATGTGCAAGTACACTACAGCCTAATGGGTGTCTAATTAGAGATACACACAGGGGTGTATGTGTTATTCTGGGTCCTCTGAGAAGCAGATGCCAAGACAGGATCAAGTTTGCAAAGATTTTCTTAGGGGAAATGCCTAGGAGAGAACATAGGGAGGAAGTGGAGAAGTTTGAGAAACAGTCAGTCATGATGCAAGTGTGACCCTGAACTGAGAGAGAGTGAATAGTGGATGAAGTTTCCAGGACTGCTGTGTCATCTAAGGAAGGTCACACAAATTAGAGGAGTCACTGAAGCATGCAAGAATCTGGAGTCTGATGTCTCCCAGGATTAGTCTGCCTGAGTCTCACCACACTCAGACATTGACTAGACATGGTCTATGAGGGTTGTTGCCTTGGCATGTAGCCATGGATTTCATATCACAGCAGCTGGGTTCTTGGTCAAGGATGCTCCTTTTTCCGGGAGACTGCCAGACAAAGCATCAGTGCTGCTACCTTATGGGAATAAGCTGGATCCAAAATTTAAAGGAGGACCTTTGAGACTTGAGTTGAGTCATAAATTTGTATCAAGAGTGACTTCCATGAAGAGAAGAGGGAAGAAACAAACTGGAAAGGCACTGAGGCATGAGGTGCTCCTTAGGTTCAGAAAACCACATAGACTAGGTGGTTTGAGCATAGAGTACGAAGGTCATGTGGTGAGGAAGGAAAATGACAATGGGAATGTGCAGAGGACAGATCATAATGAGTCCCACAAAAAGCATATGGGTTTTGTCTTGAAGGAGAATTGCCAGAGAAGGAGTTTTAACCAGAGCAAGTGCATGACTGACTACATGCTATGATGTTATTAAAGAGTAAAGAGTGATCCCACTACCATTTTGGCAATAGTCAGATTTTCTATTTACATTAAACAATAGGTTTTGAAGAAGGTAAACTGATCTTTTTCACAGTCTTATTTTTAGTTTGTGAAGGATTTAAAATTATTTTGAAAGAATTAGTATCAAGTCCTTGGAAGAATCTAGACATTAAATTTCAAATCTCCTAAAAGAAGGCACTTAGAATTAGGGTGCTGGGATTCTTTTGTATTAGGAGCTGTTTTGTTAAAAATTTTTAAGTAAAATTTTTCTAAAATTTTATAAAACTCCCTGAAGAGGTTTTGGAAGGTATAAGGAAACTGACGTGCTTGAGCAAGTGCTTAATCTAGGAAAGACACTGAGCAGGAGTATTTGTGAACCCATTTGGCATCCTCTGCCACTTCTCTAAGAACTTCTAACACATTCAGCCTTTCTATCACAGAAATATTAAAGTGTGATATTTACCATCAATGAACACAACAGGATATATGTGATCCTTCTGCAGGTTCCCTGAAGATTTCCTGTAATTCTGGCAACTACCATTATATAGTACTATAAATGGTTCTGGGAATGCTACTCAAGTATTATTTATGCAGTGTTGTTAATTAAGACACAAGAGATTATTCCTACAATCCGAAGTCTTAATTCGTTCTTTCTAATAAAACGTTTTATTAAAATAAATATGGTCCCATGATTCTCATCACTAGCTATGGACTAATAAACACAGTAATTGGCCAGACCAGTTAATTAAAAAGATAGAGCAATACTTTGGATAACCAAAGTCAAAATCACTTCTACTCACTACATTCATACATATAAGCATCCACAAAATTAGACCACACAGAGTTTTGCACTGCATATGAGTGGTTGTAGAAAAGTGATTCTGAACTGAGAGAGAGGTGAGATTTTATACCTACCCCTGGCGACTCTTGGCAATGTCCGGAGACATATTAGGTCATTATGTTAAAAGGGTCACTACTTACATCTAGTTGGTAGAAGCAAGACGCTGCTAATCCTCCTACAGTGCACAGGATAACTCCCATTCCCCAAGAAAGAATTATCCAACCTAAAATGTTAGCAGATTCCACGTTGGGAAATCCTGTTGTGGAGTGTCCAATCTCAATAGGGTCCTTACTAGGACTCATCAAGTTCTGATCTGAGAAACAAATATAAACCAGCCCAGGATGGTACATAGAAGATTCAGACAAGTACAATCACTGGATGAGAGAAGATCTGCCTTCACTCCACATAATACACACACGAGACATGATGGGTACTCCACATGATACATTTTTTTAACCTGGCATATACATACTCTATGACTAGGAAAACATCTATTTTTTTTTTAAATTTTGAGAGAGAGAGAGAGAGAGAGAGAATAGGGGAGGGGCAGAGAAAGAAAGAGGGACAGGGAATCCCAAGCAGGCTCTACAGCATCAGCACGGAGCCTGATGTGGGGCTTGAATCCATGAACCTTGAGATCATGACCTGAGCTGAAACCAAGAGTTGGGCCTCTAACTGACTGACCCATCCACATGCTCCACACTCGACTAATTTTTGACTTTAGTGACAGAGAGGATCTGAGGGCAGCATGAAAGAAAGTTCATTTGTATTTCTGGGGAGAATGTGGTTGCATAGGACATTCTATCATCCTAAATGAACAATAGATTAGGCCTCCACTATGTGTCCTAGACATGTAGTGACAGTCTCCATTATGCATGAAGCAATTAAGTGACTGCGTTTTATTAAATATTTACTACAATACATATATATATGTATATATATATACACACATGTGTGTATGATATGCAATATATATTTGTATATGTATTATATATAATTATAAATAATATGTATATAAATGATGTATAATTTATATTTGTTATATATTTAATATATTGACATGCATATATAAATTACATGTACACAAATTAATTATATATGTAATAAATATGTAAGTTCCATATATTATATGTATCTGTATAACCTATTTTATTGATGAAGAAACTGAGGAAGAGAGGTTCGTTAGTTTGCTCAAGTTCTTACGGCTCATAAGCAGGGCAGTTTAATGAGTTGTATATCTTCTAAGCATTATCATTTGAGGTTTTTTTCCCCATTTGTGACTGTGGTTGCAGTTATTGTTTTTTTAATTTTGAAGACATTTTCTTGACACATCTTTATTTCAGTGAACTCATGCTGCCTTCAAATAAGATCCCAAATTACCTTCTAGTCACCAAATATAATTACCTTAACCTCAATTTTCATCTCTGAGGTTTCTGTTTCATTTGTTACTAGTGAGACTATCCACAGTGACATGACAATTGGCTAGTTCTATTAGTCTTTCTACCTGATTCATCAGCCTTTCTTCTGTTTCCCTGTTTTCTGTTATGACTATTTTTACACTCCTCCTTTAATTATCTGCAATGATTTTGTCCTTGAACCTCCTCCCCTTTCTGTATCCATGTTGTGGACATCTTAACTTCACCTATCCCTTCAAGGCAGATAAAAAAATCAATTTTAATATAGCAGACATGTGAATATACAAGTGTTTGCTGAATAAAACTGATAAATATACAAGTGGTTTCTGAATAAAAGGTAAACATTATTTAAGTAACAAAAAGAACCAAGGAATGAAAACTAGGGAAGACTTAAACTTTATGAGCTGGCAAAAGTATATTTATTAAAGGAGTCTATGACTTAATTTTTATGTGTCAACCTGGCTAGGCCACAGTGCACAGATATTTGCTCAAAGACCAATCTAGATATCTCTGTGAAGATTTTTTTAGATAAGATTAACATTTAAATCATCAGACTTTAGGAAAAGCAGATTGCCCTCCATAATATGGACAGACTTGGTCCAATCAGCTGAAGGTCTTAAGAGAAAACAAATTGAGGTTTCCTCAGGGAGAAGAATTTCTGACTCCAGCCTGCCTTCAGACTCATTCTTCAACACCAATTAATTCTTCCTTGGGTGTCTGGTTGCAAGCTTGCCCTGCAAATTTTGTACTTGGCATCCCCTACAAAGCTCTCTTTATGGACACACACACACACACACACACACACATCTTATTGGTTCTGTTTCTCTGGAGAACACTAACTAATACAGAGTCTGATATAGAATGGCTAAAAATGTTAGTAACAAACCCAATATTATCTTCCAGGCCATCGAAGGAGTTTCAAGTAGTGTTAGGTGTTCAGCAATGTCAAGTGCTACAGAAACTCTGTATTTGCAACAGAGAAGGGACCAGTGAGTAATAACCTCTCATCAATGATAAATTAAACAAGAAGAGTTCCAGGAGAATGCTGGAACAAAACTGTAATGAGTTAAAGAACAGGTGAATATGAGGATTGGAAGAATTAGATAACCTTTTGAAGACATTTGATAATATCAGATATTATTGACTGTATCTCCACTTTCTATGTTCACTGTCAATCCTGAGTTAAAGCCCTCTGCCTGTTGCAGAGTCTATAATCCCATAACAGTTTGTTTTAAATAATAGCTTTGATATTTAAATCACATACCATAAAATTCCCTTTGTTCAAGTGCATAAGTTAGTGGACTCACAGAGCTGTGCAACCACCCCTAACTATTCATCACACTTCTGCTGACTCTCACTGTCCCACCAATCTGCTCATTGCCTCCATATTTATCTTCGTACAGTACAGAATAATCAGGTCTCTTCTCATCCAAAAATCTGCCAGTCTCTGTTTACTGTATTGTTATTATTATTATTATTATTACTATTATTATTATTTTGGTTTGGCCTCAAGGCCTCCAGACCTTGACTCCTTTCACATACTCTTACTTTTGCAAAGCTACAGGATTTTTTTAAATTTCTGAGCAGCCACTTGGCTTTCTAGGACATGCTGTTCCCGAATCTGGAATCCTCTACTCCCACCAAGCCAGCATCATATACAATTCTTACTTATCAGTCAAACTTATCTCCTATGTCATGAACCACTTTACTTCATAACTGATTATCTAAATTTCAGTTTGGATACGCACAAAAAATCATGGAAATGGTGTTTTACAAAGGTAGAGGGTTAAATTTTCTCATAAAAAAGTCCAGATATGGACAGTATGTAGGGTGGGAATGATGACTTTCAGTTGTGGGGTCACAGGCTGTTTCTAACTTCATGTTTCACTAAGACAAGGATGTTACCCATGTCCCCATAGACAAAATTAGACTCACAGAAGATGCATCTTAAGCAACAAGATGGAGAAAATAAGACATATGAAGTCACATTCCAGTTCTCTTTTTAAAAAAATTAACTGAAAGCTTCCAGCTTTGACTTCCAACTTATTGATCAGCATGTATTCAAGCAAGTGATACCACCTACCTAAATGGATGCTGGCAAATGTAAATTTCATTCTTGACAGTGAGCATTCTAAAAAGGGACATTGGATATTGGAGCAGGCAACTTGACTACTCTGTCATAACTGTAATCTAAGCTCTTTGAAATTTTTGGCCTAATATTGCAGCTATTTGGGTAATAACCTTGGGTAATAATCTATTCCTCTTTAGGTCATAAACCCTTAGAAGGCCAATCTTTGACTTTTGTATCCACTGAGCCCCCACACTGTTAGTGCGGAGCTTGCTTGGGATTCTCTCCCTGTCTCTCTGGTACCCCCCCCCCCCACTCATGGTCTCTCTCCCAAAATAAATTTAAAAAACATTAAAACAAACAAACAAACAACTACCGCTTTACACAATTAGATCTTACTCTGATGCTTCTTGCACAGAAAGTGTAAATAGAGAGGACTTAAGCTCTTTAAGGGATGGGTTCAAGAGATGGGTTCTGAGAATGAGAGACAATAAGAAAGACAGCCATGAGTAACGCATTCTTAGCACCCCTTTTACTAATTCCACCAGATAGGTAAGTTACTGATTTTTCTGTCGTATGTACAAGTAAAGGGTGCAGGAAAGACCCAGAGGTGATTTGCCAATACTTGTATACCTGGGTACCAGAATGAAATTCTACAGAAGCAAGAAAAATGGATAATTAGTGTTTCTCTTACCAAGTATGCAGCACACTTATTAAAGACATTGTCCTGAGAACTTCAATACTTTCATGCCTAATGACTTTGCACACATTGTGCAGTAATTATAATAGGAGCTCAGTATCATATGCATTATCAGTTCTCCCACTTCAGGTCTGACCATCATTTTTAAGCGATTTCTTAAAGACATAAGGAAAGCGAAGAGTTAACTGCTTTTTAAAATATGTATTAGAACTTATCTGGAAGTTGCCAAAGCAAATCAAGCAAGTATTGTTTGCAGGAAACACATTTTTTTTCTTCTGTATTGTATTATTACTAATAGAGTCTTTGGTCGCAAATGGCCAAATCAGAAAATGGAAATTTATGGGAAGTGTAGTAGAAGCGTCAAACATTAGGTGCTAAAATTAATCAGCTTTTTCTGAACACTTTTTTAACTCCTCTATTCTAGTTCTTATCTGACTATATTGTTTGCTCTTTGAAATTCTGTCTTGCCTGCTGGACTACAAGTTCCTTGAGTGAAAGAAACTGGGTCTTAATTATCCTTGGTGTTCCCAGAACTTAGGCCTTTTCCCAGCACAAGGCATATTTATTATAAGACTAATGAATACTCCATTTTTTTGAGATGAAGAAAATAATATATCCCCAATGTGGGAAGCTGGTAGTTTCTATTTATCTACTTGTCTGTTTGTGAACAAAAATAATGACTATAGAAATGAGGAAATCATTTTGTTCCCAAATACACTTTGTTTTGAATTTATTAAGGCCTTAGAGCATACAAGTGAGTGAGAGAAGGAGTTTGAGAGCAAAATACAAATTACTAAAGCCTTGAGAAATATTTTATAGGAATGAAGAAATAAATGATAATTACTGTACTAAAATCAAGGGACCTAGTAGAGGTGGACACCTACACATATCCAAGAGAGTAGTACAGCCATAAACTTTAACATGGACCCCATTTCACCAATGCCAAGAAATCCCGTTACTCTAAGTCACTCTGGGCATGTAATGAAGTATTGTTGATTCAACACTTCACTCTTGAGGTCTTTCTCTGAATTAGTTCTTGGTGTTGAGTTTACGGTGCTGAAAAAGGCAGGCTTTTGTGGAGATTATGCTTCGTAATGGGAGGGAGTATGCACACATACAGAATGTTACCGAGACGTGAGAGATACTAAACAAACACCCTGATACTGTATAGCAAAGCTTTCTTCCCTACAGAATCTATTTTTTATAACAGAACTTAAATTCAAACTTTAGAAAATTAATGATCTCGCAATTCACTAAATCCTACCAAACTCACACACACACCGTCTATGAAACAGATTATAGCTGTATTATAAATCATAAACCATCATGTTCCTGCCCTAATGAGATAACACAAGAGTAGATGGGATATTTATATTGATTATTTCCCCCTTGAATTCCTGGGTACATCATTGGAATTGCTCTAATCAGCCCTTATTTTTTCTTAAGTCTTGGGTCAATTCTGAGCAGGATAAAAGGAGATCAGCAACCTGTGTTCAACCAGAGGATATGGCCTAGATTTAGTCTTTCTTCAATGAAACCAATATTGTGAGTAAGTTCTAGTTACCTATGGAGTTTCCCATTTAGCTTTCCAAGTGTCCCCATACCCTCTCTTCCTGTTCTTCACCCTCCTTCCTTTCATCACCAAAAGCTTGGACACATCTTTTGTGTCCACATGAGACTATTTTTTTCTTCAATTTTTTTTACCTGATCTTTCAATGATATGTTAGAAACAGAACACTGTCTTAAACTCCCTAACTGAAAAAAACTATTACTGCCAACAATTGAGTCTTATTTCCCAGTCTTCAGTGCCTGATTGGGGTCCTTCTTAAAAAAACCACCACTGGGGCGCCTGCGTGGCGCAGTCGGTTAAGCATCCGACTTCAGCCAGGTCACAATCTCGCGGTCCGTGAGTTCGAGCCCCGCGTCAGGCTCTGGGCTGATGGCTCGGAGCCTGGAGCCTGTTTCCGATTCTGTGTCTCCCTCTCTCTCTGCCCCTCCCCCGTTCATGCTCTGTCTCTCTCTGTCCCAAAAATAAATAAAAAATTAAAAAAAAAAAAGTTGAAAAAAAAAAAAAAACCCACCACTGATTTTAATATTAGCTCCAATCTGAAAACGAGCTAACACCGGCTGATAAATACTTCTTTCATGTACCACAACTTGCTTATACCAGGTGTTAAGTTTCATCCCTTTGGACATTGCTCACTATCATAACAGCCTGCCCTTAAGCAAGCCAGCGAGAGTAGGACACACAGTTTTTTAGATCCCACACAAACTCAATACCCTCTTCTTCCCCCCATACTGCTCATATTACTGAGAACTCAGTATCTCTTCAAATGTACTCAAATTATGGTAATATATAAAGAAATATTTTATTTTGCATTGCATACCTAAAAAGAATATAAAATTAATGTACACAAAGAAAGATAAAAATAGTCATGCTGGTGCATTACATTGACCAGCAAAGAACAAGACTCAGTTGTTATTCATCCTTTTCAGACACACTGCTTGAGTTAAGCAAATTTCAACTGGTTCTGCAGCATTAGTCAGACCTCCAAGCTTAAAATTTTGCATTGTTTAATATTTTCCATTGCTGTGAAGGTAAACATAGTCATTAATCCAAACTGTTGGCAACGGCAATGTTTTGTGTGTTACCACCAAGACTGTGGTAAATACATGAGTGCATAGGAAATTTTGATGTACAGTGTTTGGGAGAATGGATAAATAATGTTTTTGAAACATAGTTGACTGGATGTTTGTTCTGTAAATCACCATAACCATTTAAATAAGAAGCCTTAGGATGATGTTAAAATATTTTTGAAATAGTCCAAAAGATCCTCAAATATAATTCAAATTTATTTTCCAGAAATCATAGGAATCAAATCATCTTCTCCAGTAAAATGGTATTTTCCCCACCAAAGAAAATGAAGTAATGTTATAGAGTCATTTTTTTTAAGAGAGCCATATTTGAGAGTAAGCCAAATATCTAAGCCAATACTTGTCTTTAAAAGTAAAAGAAAGCAAAAAAAAAGTCAGTTTGGGTAATTTTTTATAAGTTTCAGTTTTATAAGACATGTAGTCTAGTAATAGTAATTATTTATACTTCTTTACATGAATTTGGGCAGCATAAACTTAATTCATAACATAATTATTTGCTATTTTAATGATCTCTATGGTTTACTGTAGAAGAAAAAGTAAAACCTAATGATATATAATTCCATTTACTGAATTTCCCATTATTGACATTTTTAATATGTGTATGGAGGAATATATATATTTTGTGATCTTGAGTTATAAAAGACATGTCATATCTATACTTAATTTCCTTTCTTGTTGCTGTGCAAAGATTTATTGAGGATGACCACTAAAGTGAGCCAATGGATGGTTGCCTGATAAACACAGACAAAAAGAAACGATTTCAGGATAACTATTTAATGTGTCAGGTTGTCTGGGTCCATAACCTGAAGAATGAGAAGGGGTCCCCACTCCTACTTCCAAATAAAATGTTTAAAATTTTTTGAATCCCCCTAATTATATGGCTAATTTCCTTCTGATGAGACTGAATTGGCACGTATATGACCAAAATTATTCAGTAAGAGACAAAGCATTTTCCTAAACCATGTTTTTCTCCACTTTTAATTTGTTTATAAATTTCA
The DNA here is from genome assembly GCF_023721935.1 of Panthera uncia. NCBI lineage: Eukaryota > Metazoa > Chordata > Mammalia > Carnivora > Felidae > Panthera > Panthera uncia. The sequence continues at coordinate 109,874,488 of NC_064809.1, read as the reverse complement.
GAGATAGAATAGAGAGCCAATTGTGTACAATATGATGGAGTAATTGTGGTTTCAGTCTGAGTCATCTAAGTTTCCTGGCTTTTTGATATAATTTATATTATATTTTCCATTGTGGAGGATAATGAATTTTGGGAAACTCTTAAAAATATTCATTCAGGATAAGTTGTATTATGTGGAAAGGATTTAAGGAAATAGAATTTGATATAGTTATTATATAAGATTTATGTGGTTCTTTGGAAAACAATGTATAAAACAATGTATATATGAAGTGGCCATCAGAACGCCACACTTCCCAATCAACTACAAATATACAAAATGCTTACGACTGAAGACAAAGAACAAAGAGAAAGGAATAATAAAGAGCCACTCACCTCCTTTCCTCATTGATTGAATTCTGGACTTCTATCTTTGTAATCAAAGCCCAAGTAGAAAGTAGTAGACTGTGAGACGACATGTAAATAACTTTTCACTCTGAAGTCCTTTTGGTCTTATTTATAACATGAGGGTTGTATCTATGTGGTTTTTAAGATCCCTTCCAGTGTTAACACTAAATTACCATGGTATATCGCTGTGGTGTCCATAGGAAATTTAATTCTTATAAAATTAGCACAAGTAAGATTGATTTTTCAAACATGTATAAGATTAACATTTTATTTAAGTTTATTTATTTTGAGAGAGAGAGAGGGAGAGAGGGAGTACATGAGAGAGGGACAGAGAGGAGGAGAGAGAGAATCCCAAGCAGAATCCACACTGTCAGCACAAAGCCCAACATGGGACTCAAACTCACAAAGCCATGAGATCATGACCTGAGCCAAAAACGAGAGTCAGACATTTAACCAACTGAGCCACCCAGGCACCCTGAAGATAAACACCTTAAAAGAAAAGATTAACTTTTGGCAAAATTTTGCCAGAATTAAAATATACTAACAGGAGAAGTAACAAATATAAAGGAAGAATCAAGTGGAATATACCCCCAACAAAGTTACTAGAACACATAGAACAGAAAGCAAAGAAGTAGCTGTTTACTACAATGCAGGTCTTGACTAAATGGATGGAGAGTTTATCATACTTCAAGAAAAGTTAAATACAGGGGTGCCTGGGTGGCTCAGTTGGCTGAGCGTCCGACTTTGGCTCAGGTCATGATCTCGCAGTTCGTGAGTTCGAGTCCTGTGATGGGCTCTGTGCTGACAGCTCAGAGCCTGGAGCCTGCTTCGGATTCCTTGTCTCCCTCTCTCTCTGCCCTTCCCCTGCAAATGCTGTATCTCTCCCTCTCTCTCAAAAATAAATATAAAAAAATTTTGTTTAAAAAAAGAAAAGTTAAATACCGAACATCCGAGGATAAGACATAAACAGGTATGTAATAATAGATATAATTACCATTTTGAACCCAGACCATTCAAGCACAACAGTCAAGCACAGAGAACTGAGAATCAATATCTAAAGAAGGTTCAGGGAAGAATATTAAATGTGTGCTCTAAATAAGGGTGACATTCACTTAAAAAGAAAACAAAACAACTTTTTGACATATACAAGAATTTTTACAAAATATAGCATCTCCACTAAAGTCTATTTGAAGATGTCATCCAGTCAGATAAATAAGAAACCAAAATTAAACACATATGAATCAATAGGTCAAAGAATGAAATGACTAGGAGAGAATTCTGAATCCAGGTAGACATACCATTAAATCCTAATAATTACAGCAACTTGCTGCAAAACAGAATGCAAGTACTTTAATTTTAGAAATAAAAGACAACACATTGAAAAATAATAGAGAAGCAAAAATATCATAAAGTATGCGAAATAATTGGAAGAGTTCATCAGATAAGGAAGGGGATAATAGTCCTTCATCTTTCACAGCAGGGGATCAAAGGATATTGTTTAATTTCTATAGATGATAAGCAAAAATGAAAGTTTAGACATTATAATTTAAAGAACTACAGGTAATTACTCTTCGCAAAAACACTGAATAGACTATATGCCCTCTAACTTAGCAAAGATACAAAAGAAAGAATGACAAAAACAACTAAAATAAAGGTTATATATACTATAAAATAAAACAAAATAGAATGTTTAGGCTTAAATACCTGAAGCCAAACAAAACATATGATAAAGCAGTAAACTGAAATTTCACCAAACCGATAGGGTACATCCTGAAAACTTCTAAAGGGAATAAATTAAGCTATAAATGAATAAAAATCAGATCAACTTTTTATTTTTCATCAGTAAAACTGGATGCCAAAAAATAAAGCATCTTCAAAATTTTAGAGTAGAAATAATTTTCAATCTAGAATTCTGTACTCTTGTAGATTATAGAATTACTGAAAAATATTCACTCCCTCATAGTAATAGGATTATATATCTCTGTCAATTGATCTATGATTTGCTTGTGCTTATGCTGCCACGGCACTGACAACAGATTTTGACCAAGTGACACGGTTTGGCAATTGGGATGGGAATGGACATGGTATTTGCCAGATCTGAGGCAGAAGCTTTAAATGTTGTTGCATAATTTGGTTTGACATGACCCTGCATCCTTGCCTTCTGCTGTGGAAATGTGAATCCTAGACAGGGTCTATTCTATCAGCATGGGGCTGGGGACGGGAAGAAATGGAACCATGCTGAGCTGCTGATCTAAGGTGGGCCATGCTGAGTCAAACCAGAGCTGAAGTTGGTCCACAGCCCTCATGTAATTGAGCCAGAAATAAATATGTGCTATTGTAAATCACTGAGATTTGGGGACTGTTTATTACCATAGAAAAATTGAATATAGCCATAACAAAGACGTTTACCCCTTGAGGGAGGAATTTATAGTATTCCCAACATCTATTCTCTCTTTATCTGAAGTTAACACAGAGATTTTCACTTGGGAACTACTCCTTCTCCAAGATCCATTCAAATAATTTGGGTGATTCTCTGCACAATTCCTAACACCATGAGGGAGGATAAGCCTATCACGAAGCATTCAACATATTCCTCCCATTTGGCCAAGCTGATTGAATCAGAAACATGTAGTTGATCCCCTTCAGGCATGAATAGCATGTTCAGTAGTTTTATTTAGTGGTATGGTTACTAATGCAGAAAAAAGCTTTCTCTGTATTTAAACTCAGATAAAGTCCAGATATCTCAAGAGACTTTATAAGAAGATAGACTGTTTTAAAGAAGCCAAACAAGAAAGCATAATTAAGACATGGAGAGAGACTGAGCTGTGATGACATCATTAAGACCTTGAATACAACTACTGTATTCCTGGGTGTTTCCTAAACCAGTAAATCTCTTTTTATGATTTAGCCAGTTTAAGTTAGATTATTTTCTACTCATAACCAAAATAATGTGTATTATTATAGCTCCCATCCACCTTTTTTTATTTGATAAATTACTCAAATTAAGTAAATGTATCAAAAAAGAGGAAGGTCTTGAACTCAAGAAACAGCATAAAACTCAATGAAACTGACACTTAGGGAAACAGATGTACATTTGTAAAGTAATGGGTCACAGGGTAGGAACTTCAAGAAAGTTCCAACAAGGATTTCCTCAAAATTGTGTCTCAAACAACAGAAAAAATTACTGAGAAACTGGAAAATATTAGTAATTGAGTAAACAATGTCCATGCTTTGTTTTTTTGTTTGCTTCTTGTTTGTTTGTTTGTTGCCTTGGTAAGAGAAAAGAAAGGCAGTCAGAAATATCCAACCCTACCACAAATAGCTCTACAGGAAAGTTATCATTTGTAGTTGATGCAAACTAGAAAGTACATTATTTTGTGAATTTGATGGAATACAGGAGAGGAAGATCCACCTGTCTATTTTGGAAGAAGTTAATTATGTTATCAATATTAACACAATTTTAAGGTAAAATTGACAGAAGTCTAGAAACGGAAAATCCTCCCATTAAGTAAATAAATATAAAAAGTTGAGAAATTGAGAAATAGGAGGTTAAGTGTCTTACATTATAACTTTATATCAGTTGAAAGGTATTTAATTTTCAATATTTGTAAATGTACTTTATAAGTTAGCTAAATTCTCAACTAGCATGGCAGAAAGTGAACAGATAAGATCATAAAGGAAAGATAAGTCAATAAAAATAAAGCCATATCTAAATCTAGATATGGAAATGCCTCTCAGAACAACTAAAGTCATAAATAAAATGATTGCTTTATTATGAGAAGGACTAAGAATGCAGAAGGTTAGGAAGAACAGAAGAAATTTGCTTTTCATCACATGTAATTTCCTACAAACATACACACCTGAATTTCCCACACACTTTTGTGTATTATTTTCAATTTTAGTAAGTAACAGAGCTAAACTCAGCTATTAAAACAAAATTTTAATTGGGGAGCCTGGGTGGCTCAGTCTGTTACATGTCCGACTTTGGCTCAGGTCATGATCTCAAGGTTTGTGAGTTCGAACTCTGCATCAGGCTCTGTGCAGGTAGCTCAAAGCCTGGAGCCTGCTTCGGATTCTGTGTCTCCTTCTCTCCCTGCCCCTCCCCCACTCGTGCTCTGACTCTCAAAAATGAATAAATGTTAAAATTTTTTTAAAAATTTTAATTAAAGTGAAATAAAATAATTTTTTGAACTACATGTTGTATGCAAGAATTCACACTGGAAAGCAATCTGCCTAACATAAAAATATATAAGAACAAAAAATAACAACCTGAACCCTAAAAATGTATTAATAAGGAAACAAACACCCAATTAAAAAAAGACAAAAGATTTGAAGAGACACTGCTAAAAACATACACATGATAAGGAAGCACATGAAAAAGTGCTCAATATCAGAAGTCATCAGGGAAATTCAAAATTAAAGTTACAATGAGATGCCACTACATATCTATTAGAAGGTTAAAATGAAAATGACTTACCATAACAAGTATGGGAGATGCTGTGTAGGAGCTAGAACATTTATATCCTTCTGATGAGAATGCAAAATGTTGCAAACATCTTGGAAAAAAGTTTGACCATTTCTTAAAAAGTTAAACACCTGGGTCCCAGTTAGGGGCACCTGGATGGCTCAGTTGGTTAAGCGTCCAGCTTTGTCACAGATTATAATCTTGTGATCCGAGTTTGAGCCCCATGTCAGGCTCTGTGCTGACAGCTCAGAGCCTGGAGCCTGCTTCAGATTCTGTGTCTCCCTCTCTCTCTGCCCCTTTCCCGCTTGTGCTCTCTCTTTCTCTCTCTCTCTCAAATAAAAACAAAACAAAACAAAAAAAACCCCAAACTTAAAAAAATAAACAAAACAAAACAAAGTTAAGTTAAACACACATGTGCCATATAACCTAGCCATTCCACTCTTAGATATTTACCCAAGCGGGGGTATGGGGAAGCATATGCCCACACAAGTGACTTTTAAAATAATATTCTTAGCCATTTTCAGCTTTCTATATATAAGAAAACTGGAAACAGGACTTCCAGAATGAGTCTGAGGAGCTCCTTCAAACTGCTCTTCAGTGAAATATCGTAAGAGTAAAAAATTCTCTAAAAAGACATATTTAGAAAAATGTTGCTAAGGCCAATGTCAGAGAATTACTGCCTCTCTTCCAGAATTTTCATGGTTTCAGGTCTCACATTTAATTTTTAATTCACTATGAGTTTATTTTTGTGTATGGTGTAAGAAACCAGAGAGGATGTGGGGATGTAGGTGGGGGGGTTCCAATATTACACATTGGAAACTAACATAAAAGTGTATGTTAATTATACTGGATTTTCTTTTTTTTTAAATTTTTTTTAACGTTTATTTATTTTTGAGACAGAGAGAGACAGAGCATGAACGGGGGAGGGTCAGAGAGAGGGAGACACAGAATCTGAAACAGGCTCCAGGCTCTGAGCTGTCAGCACAGAGTCCGACACGGGGCTCAAACTCACGGACCGCGAGATCATGACCTGAGCCGAAGTCGGCTGCTTAACCAACTGAGCCACCCAGGCGCCCCTGGATTTTCTATAAGTAAGTCAGTAAGTAAACAACAACAACAAATTTTTTTTTAAAAGCTAAAAACCAAAAAACAAAACCCAATCCTTTAAATTCACTGGAAACTGTCCAAAGGATATACATCAAGTGAATAAATATTTACATAATGAAGCCTACCAAATGCCAAAAGAACAATGGGTATTCATGGCAATTGACCCACAACCTGCTCCCTCTTTCCCCATCCCCAGCTCAACATGGCAGAAGCTCCACTCTGATCAGGTGTGGTCAAGATAATGGGGTTTTATCTCGTCCCGCATCTGCATAAGATACTCTAGAATCTCCCCAGAAGGAGAAGATTGCATGCATTTCTCATCCTCCCAGGTTTTGTCAGCAGAAGCTAAATTCCAAACAAATCCAGTCAAGAGGTAGGGGTCTCCCTTCCTCCACTGAGGTCTGAATCATTGCATGGAGGCTTTACCTCGGCAAGGCTGACTGAAAATAACAAGGCTTCATATATTTAACAAATAGTCTTTGCCCCAGCTTGTTCATGGGGCAGAGGTTCCACGCTGGTCAGCCAAGAAAACCAGAGGCTACTCTCCTCACACAGCACTTTGTTCATAAAGCAAGAGAGCCACTCCAAGAGAAATGATCCACTGTCCTCTCTCTCATTCCTTTGGAAAAGACTGAAATTTTGCCCATGGGGAGAGGCAGCCCATAAGACCAGAAAGCATCAGCAGTCACTCTGAAAAACAGTATGAAGGTCCCTCAAAAAATTAAAAATGGAACTACCCTGTGACCCAGCAATTGCACTACTTGGTATTTATCCAAGGGACAAAAACGCTTATTTTGAAGGGGCACATGCACCCCAATGTTTATAGCAGTGCTATCAATAATAGCCAAATTATGGGAAGAGCCCAAATGTCCACTGATTGATGAATAAAGACGTGGTACACACACACACACACACACACACACACACACACACACAATTGAATAATACTTGGTGATCAAAAAGAATGAAATCTTGCCATGTGCAAAAATATGGATGGAAGTAGGGTGTATTATGCTAAGTGAAATAAGTCAGTCAGAAAAGACAACTTTCATATGATTTCATTCACATTTTGAACTTAAGAAACAAAACATATGAACATAGGGGGAGAGAAGGAAAAATTAAGTAAGATAACAGAGAGGGAGGCAAACCATAAGAGACTCTTAAATACAGAGAACAAACTGAGGGTTGCTGGAGGGGAGATGGGTGGGGGATGGGCTAAATGGGTGAAGGGCATTAAGGAAGGCACTTGTTGGGATAAGCAGTGTTATATGTAAGTGATGAATCACTGAATTCTACTCCTGAAATTATTATTATACTATATGTTAACTAACTTGTATTTAAAAAAAAAAAAAAAAGAGGGCGCCTGGGTGGCTCAGTTGGTTACACATCCAACTTCTGGCTCAGGTCATGATCTCGTTGTTGGCAGGTTCAAGCCCCGTATTGGGCTCTGTGCAGCTCAGAGCCTGGAGCCTGCTTCATATTCTGTGTCTCCCTCTCTCTCTGCCCCTCCACTGCTTATGCTCTGTCTCTCTCCCTCTCTCAAAAATAAACATTAAAAAAAATTATAAATAAATAAATAAATAAATAGGAAAAAACAAAACAACTGAGAGCTTCAAAATGCTCCTCAGGTGAACAAACTTTATTGAGAGTAGAGTGTGGGACATGTCAAGCCTAAAAGGATGCTCTTGAAAACAGTAAGTTTGGAGGACAAGCAATTAAGAGGAGGCTGGTAGCTCTAGGAGAGCAACAAGGCAAAATACAGGCCAGTTAGTTTATCAGAGGGAACAGGTAAGAAAGAGCTAAAAATACCCCTTCTACTTTCAGAACAAACCTCGAAGACTGGCTCCTGAAATTATTCACACACACACACAAAGGCACCTGTTAATTGGATCAGATAGTGCATCAATTTATATCCCAAAGGATTACCAAAAAACGATGAGTAATCACCTGGCAATTAGTGGAGCCTAACAGCTGGGTGTAATACCAAGAGAGGCTGACATCTTGACAGAAAGAATGAGAGAAGAGTCAAAGAGACCTCTGCTAAAAAAATGTCATCCTTAGATAATTGATTATATATTTGTCCAACCCTGCAACCTCTGAGGAGTGACATCAGAGGTTTCACACTGCAGGGAAACAGGCTTCACAAAAATAGTCCATCCAAATCACTAAACAAATAAACAAATAAGCAATAGCAAGAAAAAGCCCTGAACAGGGAGATGAGCACCCAGAGTTACTATATTATCTAAATGGCCAGTTTTCAATAAAATATTATGCGACATGTGAAGAGACAGGAAAGTGTGATACACACACACACACACACACACGAGACAGCAAGTAATAAAAACAGTCTGTAAGAGGGCCTGATGTTTAGTTCAGCAGACAAAATCTTCAAAGCAAATATTATAAATATGTTCAAAAAGCTGGAGGAAATCATGTTTTAGGAAAGAAAGGAAGGAGTTGTATTGGTTGACAGTGTGAGGAGCTCCACGGCCTACCTGGAAAATGCCAGAAAAAATTAAGTATGTACTGTAAGAGTTTATATAAAACTCTAGGAAATGTAAACGAATCTATAGTGACAAAAGGCAGATCAGTGGTTGCCTGGGTATGCCAGGGGTGGGAGGGAAGTTGACAGATGTGATGGAGTAATTACAGGGAATCACAAGGAAACTTTTTGGGGTGACATATAAATTATTTTGATGGTGGTGATCCCTTCATAAGTGTATAGAGATATCAAAATGTGTCAAAGTTTACACTTTAAATATGCACAATTTTAATGTAAGTTTTTAATAAAGCTCTCTAAAAAAAGTTGGACAAAAATACAAAAGGGAAAAGCTAACAAAAGAATGTACGGGTCACAATTCAATAGTTTTGTCATAAGAGCATTTAACTCAGGAGATGTCCTTAAAAGCTGCCCTCCCATAATATGTAGTCCATTATTGCACATTTCGCAATCACAAAAAATTGTTGATTTTTTTGAAAAACTTATAGTGGATAACACTAAAGCGTTGAATTAACCCTGCAGGAAGACAAAAACATTTTGAAGTTCTCCATCCATCCTCATACTCCTTTGCAATTTGAGGGTTATTCTACATGCAGAATGGTTTGATTACTTGAACATCTGCAGAGATAAATAGTTTGTTCCTTTCTGAGACTAGTGTTTATCAAACTGCATAAGAATTACTGTGCTTATTTTATATACAAAATAGAATTATGTATATGGAATGTATGAGCAATTTAGGGAGGTTTCAAGTGTAATTTGGTTAAGGTGTGATTTCTTTGCCTTACAAGCACGAATGTAATCAAAATCAAAGCCAAAGGCATGAAATCATACAGTTACTTTATCACAATGGGTATATAATCAGAATTACAAAAGTATAGTAAAGAACCTTTATTCCCTCAAAAAAGTTATCATCAAATATATGGAAAATGATATTAAGGAATACAAACTAGTAGCAGAAAAATACAATAGAAGTTTGAGACATTTTCTTAGTCCTTCATGATTATTTAAATCTTGACGAGTGTCAGATAAATCCAAATGTGCAATAAATAAGTGATATGTCTTATTTTCAAAAATCTGACTTTTGTTTGTAGTACACTTATTAATATAAAATACTTTATATTTATTAGTCACTTAAGAAGTATAATTTGACATTAAGGACCTTGATTTTGCAGATATGTTTGACTCTACTTTGGAGACTGCCATTTGTGTTAATTTACTAACATTTGCATTTGCCATCATTAGCATTGGGTTTTAGAATGAAGATCATATCAGACTATTTTCTATCGCTGCTCAACAAACCCCTCTAAACCTCAGCTGTATGCCAAACAAAAAAGGTACTTCATTATTTTTCTGTAATCTGTAAATGGGCTAGTGGTTCCTCTGATATTTTACCTAGACTCATGTATGCAGCTTCATTCAGGTAGAGGGTTAGCTGGGACTGGAATATGCAAGAAGGGCTAACTTTTCAGGCAGTTAGTGCTGACTTTTAGCTGAGGTATCTTAGTCCTTCTGCATGTAGCCTTCCATCCTACAGCATTCTTGATTAGCTTCTGAAATGGTATTCTAGGGCAGCTCAAAGTGGCAGCTGAAACATTCTCAAGGGCCAGCCTTGGGAATAATTTTCTATTGGTCAAAGCAAGTCACAAGGTTACCCCCATGTTCAAGTGTATGAAACGAGGAAGGGACAACTGCTCCCAAGATTCTTAGAGACCCTTCTGGTATTCTTTCTTTCCTAAAGAGAAGGAAAATGAGGCACCAACTTAAATCCCTCAGAGAACGTAACAAAAATCATATTGCCACAGCTCTGATTAGATCTTTTCCCCTGGGCTCATTTTATGTTGAAAACGTTTTACTGCTAGACAGAAAGAATACAGCTATTTCTAACAACATGCTCTGGGCCTTCTATATTTTTCTAAATTCTAATTGCAAATCATTTCATTCTTTAGCTCATCTTTTCTTCCAATACCTTATCATATATAGCTGAATGAAACCCATCTACACTCTCAATATTCTGCTTATGAATATCCTTAATCCATTCCTGTTTGTTATGTGCATTTTCCACTTTCAAGTTCTTGCAGTCAATATTTGTGTTAATTGTTCTGCTGCTACATCACATTGATTGACCTTTCTCTAGCCTCCAACAGGCCCTTTTGCCATTGTCCCTGTCTCTGCTTACAGATTTCTCACTCCTTTTCCAGGTTGTACCGGCTGTCTAGGCTCAAAGTCAATGACACAGTTATTTTAAAGTTATATTAGAGTAGCTCCCAACTTTTGGGTACTAGTTTCTGTACCTGTTAACTATTGGTACAAAACAAACCACACCACGACTCAGTGGGCTAAATGGCCTACATCACAAATATTTATCATTTCTCCTCATCCTGTAGGTTGGCAGGTGATCCCCCTACTGTTTTACCTGTTTTACCTGTCTACCCTTAATGTCTGCTAGAGGACAAATTGGGCTATGTGGGAAGAAAAAATAAGTTTTCTTTTACCTCTGTGAATTCTTGCTGAGGACCCCATAATAAAAGATAAACAAAAAATAAATAAATAAATAAATAAATAAATAAATTTTATTACATGTGTGCCTCATATATACATGGGAGATAGCAGGGAAAAATCAGTAACTCAAAGAAGTGGCTTAGAGTTCAGACTTAAATAGGGGGAAAAGAGATCTAGACCTCTTAGAGGAGAGTACATGACTTTCAGGAAATATGAATGGGCCCTTAAAAGAATAGATGAGAGCTATATCTAGTTTCTGACAGTTTGTCTGGGTGTGGCGTGGACTTAGTTTTTTCTTTCCCTATAATAAGATACCATCTTTCCTGATCGGTAAAACTCTTAGGGAAGGAAATTATGGCAATTGATCTTTTGGAGGTTCTGTCTTTAAGCAAATAAAGGGAATCTGTAGAAAGCTTCTCCCTGTGTTTGCTGTTTCTCAAGTGCCTCTAGTTCAAAATAATCAATATGCCAAAGTGGCATCTTCAGAGATGGCATGTTTTGCTACCCTTAGCTATAAAATGTAAAACACGGCCTCACTCACCTATCTGAAAATTGATGCTATGTCCTTTTTGTGACAACACAGTTCTCCAAGTTGTCTCTTACCTTTCAGTGGGCTAGACCACCTTTCTTAGAGTAGCAATTTAATAGAGCAAAGGCAAATACTGGTAAGCTTCTTCAGGCCATAGCTTCTGAACTCACACAACAGAATTTCCAGTGCATTATTGTTTACAGGATGTTACAAAGCCAGCCAAGATTCAAGACATAAGGAATTAAACTTTAACTCTTCACGCTAGTTGCTATGAAGAACTGGGGGCCTTATTTACTGTATCACAAAGATTAATACAGTCATAAAGGTGTTTGGAAACATTGTACTCTCAATGATACTAATTTAAAAACACAAATACTAAAGAGAAATAATAATCATTTTTCCTAGCTTTTATAGAAATTAAAATAAATAGTAAACTTCAGAAGAAGAAGAAAACAGCTAGTCCCTCCACATAAGCAACAGTTTTCTTTATTTTTTTTTCTGTGAATGGCTTGACTTAATATTTTGGTTTTAATTTTATTGAACAACATAGGTGTTCCAATAATGGAAACCATCATAATAAAAATTTCCTGGCATGGAGAATCCTACTTTTCATAATAAAACAGGGAGAACAAAAAACACTGATTCTTCATAAAGCAGCTTCCTTTGGTGTCACTGAAACACAGGATGTGACTTACAGGTGTCACAAAAAGTATTTGGTCTATATGTCTGTAATTGAACTTACATAGAGAGACTTAAAATCAAATTAACATTCTACCATATACACTATCGGAAAGTAGTCTCATGTCTCTTCTGCACACAGTCATCATTTTTACATATTCTACTTAGGGTAATCTTTTTTATAAAATTTGGCTTTGTTTATTCAATATTATTCTTGCCAAATTTATATACATTGACAGGATGACATTAGTTAATTTGTGTAACTGTTTTAATTAAAGTGTTTCATCTTACGTGATATATTTGAAACGGTTTATCCATTTCTGTACTGATAGTATTTCAAAATGTGCTATTATAATCAACCCTGTTATAAATATTTTGTTTATATCTCCTTGTTTACATTTGCAAAATTTTGTCAAGGAATGGAATGCTGTGTTGTGAGATAGGAACATCTTCAAGTATTCTGGATATGCCGAATTCTTCTCCCAGTGATTGTAACAAAATACATCCCTACCCACCCAAAGCGTACAGCTGTTCTAAGATGTCCACATCATCTCCCAACACTTGGAATTGCTGGATATTTTGATTTTTCATTTCAACATGTGAACTGCCTCATGGTTTTTAATGGGAATTTCCCTTATAACCAATGGTCTTGGGTTGTTTGGCTTTTTCTTATTGATTTATAATTATTTATAAATTCTACTTGCCAAGTCACCATCAGTTATATATGTTACATTAGTCTCTCAGGCTGTGACTTGAATTTTAACATCAGCCTTCGGTAATGCTAAGTAGGTGTCCTATGGATCACACTTTGAGAAAAAATATTCATAGCTTAGAGTGAAAGATAATGTCCTCAAAGTATTAAGATTCACCAGGAAATTAAATAATAGAGGAATGATATAAATCTCTCCTTTGTATTCCAATTATCCTCATAAAAGTATATTTATGATATAGTAACAATAAATGATTGATTGACTTGTTGGTAATGTTACACCTTAATGGGCATTATACTCTTATGCCAACTCAGTATTATATGTATAGACACTGTTTTCAGACTTTTTTTCACTATTTTCAAAGTATTCCTAATGTAAATAAAGAATATTTATTTTAAACTCATTCACTTATTGAACAAACATCAATCCAGGCTTCTGCATGTGTGACACTGTACTTACCACTCAGGATAAAGAGTGAAGAAAATACTGAACTCGCTCACTAGCAACTTTTTGTCTGTAAGAAATAAAAAACCAAAATATGAATACTTTGATTACAGTTTGTGGCATATAAATGCTGTTATTGAAAACATAATAGAATCATTTAAGGAAAATTATGAGGTCAACTAATGTTCATGGGAGATAGCCTTAAAGACGAAAGTGACTTTAATTGGTCAAGTGTTTCAAAATCAGCCTGATTATCTCAATCTCTTGGGGGTCTTTTGTAAATATAAGATTTTTTTTTTTTCAACGTTTTTTATTTATTTTTGGGACAGAGAGAGACAGAGCATGAACGGGGGAGGGGCAGAGAGAGAGGGAGACACAGAATCGGAAACAGGCTCCAGGCTCCGAGCCATCAGCCCAGAGCCTGACGCGGGGCTCGAACTCACGGACCGCGAGATCGTGACCTGGCTGAAGTCGGACGCTTAACCGACTGCGCCACCCAGGCGCCCCTGTAAATATAAGATTTACAGGTAACACGAGGGATCTTCTAAATCCAAATCCTTGAGGCTGGGTACTTGGAATATGTATTTTGAAACTCCCAGGTGATTTAAAAAATCAGCTCTTTTGTTGGAACCATTAAGCTAGACAAATGAGAGGGAAAAGCCATTCCTAGCATAGATACAGGACAGGGAAGGTGTGAAAGTATGCTGAACCTGAGCATGTACTGGGGATTGCAGGTCGGTCAGGATGACTGTCATGAAGAGTGTCATGGTAGGAGAAAAGCCTAAAAGCTGAGCAGAAACCAAATGGGCAATGCAACTAGTAAAGAACATGACATATAATAGACGTTCAATAAATATTTACTAGATAATGGATAAATCAATAAATGGATGAGTCATTCTGGCTTCATATACCTTAGTTAGAGTTATATGTTTATCTTGAAGTTTATGAGGGATCAATGGCAGGCTTCAAGGAGTGGGGTGGAAATAAAGATTAAATAAACACAAATGAAATATTGTAAAATGACAAAAAAGCCCCTATGTTGTTTTAGTTTCTTAAAGACTCTCTGGAGCTATGATCACCATTCATAAGTGATTGTTTTCTTAATTTCTATTAATCTTCTACTGAGAGTACTTAGACTTAGTAGAACTGATAATCAGATTTCACTAAACCCATTGATATAAGAAACAATTCAAACCTGACACAGAAAGGACTGAAAGGACTGTCCTATTTTTCACCAATATGAGAAATATGCCATGCATAATCATCTTAACTTCCTGTCATTGTAGTGAATAATTTAAACATATAAATGATACTCTGGATATTTTATTTATAATGGAGCATGTAATTTCTTTTGGTTTTGATAGCATACTTCCTCCCAACCCACCCAATTCAATGTTTAAAATGCTGTACTTTGGAAGAGCACTTAGCTTATTAACAAAAGTAGGAAGAAAACATCCTCCTAGCCCTCCATAAATAGTAGGTAGAAGAAGAAAATAAGAACAAAACACAGAGGAAGGGAAAGAAGAGATGACAACTGGAACCACAGTTGCCTTGAACTTTAAGTAATGTACTTTATAACACGTCTCCAGAGTTTGGTATGAAGGAGCAGCTTAGAGGCCAAGGTATGTGATTTAGTCATTTGGAGTGACTCCCATCCTTCGAGATGGATGCCACTTTAAGAATAAATCATTCTAAGTAGCCAGAGAAAGCAGCCCCAGAGAGCAGATGCCCAGAATGAGTGTGAAATTAACTCAGGACCCAAGTAAGTAAGGACTAGGGGAATTTGGTCCTGCAAACCAAATAGGATTGGGCCCAGAAGAGTAGACACTTTTAAACATTTATCTTCAAGTTAGATGTCACCTGGATAATATGAGTCACCATTAGTATTAACATTCTATTTTTAAGATGAATCTCAGACTTCTTGTTGAAGTATAGAAGGCCTTTATCTGGCTTCAGACTCTCTCCTTCAGACATCTCCTAATTTTTTGCCTCTATTCTCATAGAACTTTACTTGGTGCTCATCTACAACACATGATCTTCCTCTAGTGGCCATGTCTTCATATGTATTCTTTCCTTTGCCTGGGAAACTTTTTTTTTAATTCTCTTTTATACTGGGATAACGGTCACTAGTTTTTCAAATTTATGTCTTCATTTACACCAAGATGGGTTGTATGATTCTCTGCATGTTCCCACAGTGCCCAGTGCTCTTTGCAGATCAATTAATTGAATTTGTTTAATTAAAGAGCTCAAAAATAGGGGCGCCTGGGTGGCTCAGTTGGTTAAGCATCTGCCTTTGGCTCAGGTCATGATCTCACAGTTTGTGGGTTCGAGCCCCACATAGGGCTCTGTGCTGACAGCTCAGAGCCTGGAGCCTGCTTCACATTCTGTGTCTCCTTCTCTCTCTGCCCCTACCCTACTCATGCTCTCTCTCTCTCTCTCAAACATGAATAAATGTTAAAAAAAAAGAGCTCAAAAATAAAGATGCTCCACTTTATTCTAAACTTGGGATCATTGGTTCAACACCTTTAGGAGACAGGTGGGGGATACAACTAGCAAAGGACCAGGTATAATAAATAGAGAATGGCAGAGAGTTATGGGTTTAGATATGGCATGTCCTCCAGAAAAGAACAGTAATACTCAGTTTTTCGTATGGCTTTCTTTGACAAACAATATACAAGCATAAGTCAATGCAATTTGTTTTATAGCTGCTACTTTCTTGAAGTCACATACCATATTTTTGTGTGTGTGTTTTCATTTTACAATATAAAGTTGGCACAAAAGGATTCAAAATATGAACTGATAGAAAAAAAATAACTAAATGAATGGACGGGATTATGCCTGATCTCTAGGAGTCCCAACTTTCTTGGTTCTACTTATAGATACTTCAGTTAGTTGACAGACTAGTAGGTGCTGCAGAAAAATGAAGAAAGTATGTGAGAATGACTTTCAAATATTTAGTACCTGATAGATACAAGGTTAGGAGCTTGAGTATGCAAGTTCCAAATCTTGAGGTTCTTAACAAGAATTGGTCTTTAAAAAATACTCATTTCTAGCCTTTAAAAAATAATATAATAGGGGCGCCTGGGTGGCTCGATCGGTTAAGCGTCCGACTTCGGCTCGGGTCATGATCTCATGGTCTGTGAGTTCAAGCCCCGCGTCGGGCTCTGTGCTGACAGCTCAGAGCCTGGAGCCTGTTTCAGATTCTGTGTCTCCCTCTCTCTCTGCCCCTCCCCTGTTCATGCTCTGTCTCTCTGTCTCAAAAATAAATAAACGTTAAAAATTTTTTTTAAATAAAAATAATATAGTATTTCTAGCAATTAAATAATTAGTATTGATTAAGATAGTTTCTTTTTTATCTTTACTTATTAAATTATAGTTTTTAAAAGTAATTCTAACAAAGTCAGGATACTATCTATATTTCATGTCTCATATCCTCAAAGTCAGCATTTTGGGAAGAGTCAATTTGGTTTTGACTTTTTAGCCAACTCGTCTGTATCCAACTTTATTTTGAAGAAAATAACTAAAAATTTTAAAAGTATTAAATTCTAACTGGATACTGTTGCTGTTGATGATTCTGAACTGAGCTCTGTTCTCATCATAAAGGACAATTAGCAAATATTAAAGAGGTAATAACTGTATTCCAAAAGTAATACAGACACATATACATGCAAAGGCTATTTAAGAGCTCAACAAAAGGATTAAGAGAGTAGAAAATTGAATATTCTTCACCATGTGAATCAATGTCATTTAATGCCATAACTTTTGTTACAACTCAAACAGTTTCAGATACAACCTGAGATATGTATTCCACATTTTGAAAATATAGGGGCTAGATGAAAACCACTGACCTGGCATGACTAAATTAAATTCTTGGACTCAAATCCAGTGTGTGTGCACGGAGACTTCCCCCCGCTGACAAGGAAACTCTTGGACACTACCTGGGTGTCCTGCAATTCAACTCCATTCTGATACTATTTACCTAGACATAGCATCAGATTCTACAGGTTAAGGGTTCAGTCCTTCAAGACTGCACACTTCCCCTGCCTCTTCACCTCCCTCCCCAAGACACCAATCTCAAGTTCAGGCTGCTATACTTCTGACTAACTGGCTATAAATCAAAGGTCCCCATGACACCCTGGTCGGGTTTTATTACTTTGCTAGAGTAGTTCACAGAACTAAGAGAAACATTTTATTTACTAGACCACCATTTTATCATAAAAGAATATGACTCTGGAACAGTGAGATGGAAGAAATGCACAAGGCAAGATATGGGGAAAGTGCACAAAATTTCCATGCCTCTCCAGGTGTGCCACTCTCCCAGCACCTCCACATGTTTCCCAACCCAGAAGCTCTCTGGACCTGCTCTTCTTGGGTTTTTACAGGGGCTTAATTGCATAATCATGATTAATTACATCTATGGCCATTGGCCATTGATTAAACTCTCTCCCCACCCTGGAGATAGTGGGTGGGACCAAAAGTTCCAAGCTTCCAGTCATGTGGTTTGTTCTCCTAGCCACCAGCCCCCATCCTCCAGCTTTCCAAAACTCACCTCATTA
The DNA here is from genome assembly GCF_023721935.1 of Panthera uncia. Lineage (NCBI taxonomy): Eukaryota > Metazoa > Chordata > Mammalia > Carnivora > Felidae > Panthera > Panthera uncia. Next base: position 109,856,617 of record NC_064809.1, on the reverse strand, counting down.
ATATGACAAGAGACTTTTTTTTTTTAAATCACTTTCAACACTCAAGCTATTCCAAGGCTTTTGGGAGCTGTGAGTAAGGAACTGTGGTGAAGACCAAATACAAATGAAAATATATTTTGGTTGTCTAAATGACCATATGTATATTTCTTATAAATCACAATATCTTAATGACATTTACCGTTTTGTAGTTTTATTATGTTGGTTCTTAGTTTCTCTTTCCTGAGAAAAGTGTCCCACTGGGCAGACAGATAGTAAGAGTGGTGTAACCACAGCACAGTGCCCAAGAGCACCTGGCTCCGAGGGTCTCAACCAGACCAGATTTGTCCACTCACCACTAGCAAAATCCAAAGGCAGTGGGACGAGTGGTGATGAAACCAGAAAGGCATTTATTTCAGTGAGGCCAGCATTGGAAAGACAGCAGACTAATGTCTCAAAGACTGTCCCTAAAGTGCTGAAAATACTAGGTTTGTATAGGGAAAATGTGGGACAAAAGTCAAAGGGGAACTGGAACTGGGTGGCAAAAGTCAGGTAGATCAGGTCTTGGAATCAACCATGTAGGGTGTGAGATGATTTGCCCACTAGGTCTTTTGCCTGAGTTAAGAGATAAGCTGGAAAGAAGAACTTAATCAATTAAAAAGTACAGACTGAGGTCAAAATGGCAGTAGTTGAAGTCCTCTTTCATTGGGATGCTATCTCTTTCTACTGTGTATGTAGGCACCAGAAACAGACAGGCTTACAGACTTGTGTCACTGGTACTTAAGAAAGGAGAAGGGTTCTAGGAGAGAATTTATACTTCCCTTATCCTCAACCTGATTACTTCATAATGTCGCTACAATTTAGTTTCTTTTTTTTTTTTTACTTAATTTTTTTTTTTTTTTGAAACTATAGAGGTGGTCTTCCATAAGTGAACATTTTGCTGGAAGCATATTATGCATTTGCCTGTCCATTAGTCCATGATCACCTTAGACATTTCCAGGGCCTGGAGACTGAATTAATTAAAGGACTCAGTGAAATAAACAAAGCAGATCTGTTGTTAGTTGTACTGATTAGCTCTACAAGAATGAATGGTTTATGAAGGTAATCAATTCCAAGGGAATGAGGTTGATTTACCCAGAAATACTTCCATCAGACCACTTACTTCCTTTTGGTTGTTTGATGGAAACTGGCTATTCATGTCCATTTTAACCAGGTTTCAGAGGTAAGAAAACGTTGTGGGTAGAGGGAGACTGGGTTAAATAGGATTAAGCTTCAAAAAAAGCTGGATAGACACGCCTTATAAATCCCAACAGGGATAAATGCAGCCACCAAGATGTGGCATTAATTTATTTACACACAAAAATTTGCCATTAGTGGACAACAAAACCACTACAGCAGAACATGACACACTCCTTCATCTCTAGGTGTTTGATAGACACAGAAGATTTGAGCAGATTTGAGCTCCGTCATTTAGCCCTTATTCATACAGCCACCACATATGCATTGCTGTGATTGCAGCAAGCACTTTACATCATAATTTTTTTTCTTACAAATCTCTGTAAACAATAGTTTTTTTAATGCTTATTTATTTTGAGAGAGAGTATGGGTGTTTTGCACATGGTGGGGAGGAGCAGAGGCAGAAGGAGAGAGAGAATCCCAAGCAATCTCTGCGTTCTCAGTGCAGAGCCCAACACAAGGGTCGATCTCACAAACACCTGATATCAAGACCTGAGCTGAGATCAAGAGTCCGATGCTTAACTGACTGGCCACATAGATGCCTCCAGAATAGATTTTAATAAAGATGTATCATTCATAATGCAGAGCAGACTTCTAGGCAAGAGTTGTGAGTTTAGCTTCTGAACAGAATACTTCAACTTTGTCATCCACTAATTCCCCCATTATTTTCATAAAATAAAATATTTAGGATTTCCATGTATATCATGAAATATTTCATTTGATGGCCACAGTTTATCATACCATTTTCAAAAGGATTTGTGATGTTTTCTGCTAAGTATTCCAATGACAAAATGATTAACCATTCTTGTAGTACTCATTATCATTACTTGAAAATTTGGGTAAAATTCAGGGAGAAGCTTCAAACTTGAATTATAGAATACAACCTAACCTTAAACAATTGAAGAGGAAATAAGAGGCAGAAAAGATTTTTTATAATTATCTCTTAAATATAAGCCCACATCACTATTTCCTTTAAAAAAGATGGTTTCATAATTTTCTTAGAATATCCTCTCACTTTCACTACATATGGGATAGTTCAGTCTAAAGCTATATTTTGGACAGAGTAATTTTCTACATGTAAAGCTAAAATAATTTTATAAATTATCTAAGAAATCATACCAAAGATGCAATTCATCAAGACAGCTGACTGATAAAACATAAAGCTGATGCAAAAGTCTTTATCTTCAAGTCTACCTTCAAATTTAGGAGACTTTAGATCTCTCAACTTCGCACAGAATTTCAAGAGGACTGAGATTCCACCGTGAATGCTAAAATGTTAAGACCAAGACCATAATTTACACTTCTATAATTTAAATAACATTAAAAGAGCTCAAAACCTTATACCTACCCACAATAACTATTTTAGCAGTTTATCCTCAAATCTCTCAAAAGTTACCTATTCATTTTTTTTAGCATGGTATGTCATGTCTGGATGGTAGAAACAAACTAAAGTCAGAGACTGTGAATATTTTTTCAAAATATATCTTTATTCTCTCCTTATAGGCAAAAAGCATGGTCCAGTTATTTCTTGGATTGCAGTTAAAAGTGCGCGCGCGCGCGCGCGTGTGTGTGTGTGTGTGTGTGTGTGTGTGTGTGCATTTGAGTACATGTATGCAACTCTCTGTTTTGTTGTTCCCAAGGGGAAACATTTCCTCTGTGGGATTTTTGCTTGTAGCTGCATATAGTATTTTTAGGACATTTGCCTCCACTCATCTTTAAATCGTCTATCCTCAACTCTTGGGAAATGATATTTGATATGAATACTTTTAGCCAAACAGGACAATATGTCAAAGCATAATGATTTTTTGGCAGTAACTTATGTGAATGTAAGCTAATGTTATTTAGACTATTGGAAGTATTTTCAGATTTCTTTTCATGTTTTAATATATGCTGAATAAATTCTTGATAAATGTATGCTCAAAGACCTTCAGGAAGCTTTACCATTTTCACTATCAAAGGCACCGGTATAACAGTTTCAGTGAGCCTCTTTCCTAAATAGGCTGCTTCTCCTTCTCTGTGTTATACCACCGAAGAGATTCTTAAAAACAATGTATTCTAAAAAGCAATTTCTCCATATTTTTAACATTTATATTTCACGTTAGATTTCAGCAGTGAGAATAATTAGAAAATATCTACTAAAAAATTACCCACCTCGAAATTTATATTTTGAATTAAGTACAATGACACAGATGTTGGCAATGAGTTATTACCAAAGAAATTAATAAGGGTGAGTTTCTACCCAACATTTCAAGAAAACTCAAACTATATAATGCCACAGACCTGATAGAATGATTTTGCTTTCAATATTCACAGATTCCATCCTTGAAGATTGATTTGTCACTATATTTACTGCTGATGTCAGTCCTCCTCTTTTAGATTTGGCTGGTCTACCTTGTATAGGGAATAGAGTGTGTTTCCATGAGGTGAGAGTCACTTTTGAACAAGGACTCATGGTCTCAAAATAATGAATATGTATAACGGAAGTGAGAAATGAAGTACTTCAGAGGAGAATAACACAACTAAGACTTGGATACTATGATATCTACCTATTTTACAGGTATTCAAGCATATAAATCCTTTGTTTTTATTAGTGAGATGAAAGGATCCATAAAAGTTACTGGACTCACTCAAAATCACAAAGCCAGCTGTGGTAGCCTGGATTAGAAGTGGGGTATCTTGGCTAACAGGAATCTTTTTTAAATTAAGTCAGTAAATGATCATTTGTTTACGGTGGTCATCTACCAAAAATATAGCAACTTATCCACACAACCAATCATCCAATGACATTCCGAATCCCTTTCTACACAAGGCTAAGTCAGATAAATAAAAATGTACAAGATATTTGGTTAGCCTCAGGGAGAGTTTACAGGATTAAGACATTCAGGTAGAACTGGTTATTCATGTAGAAGGAGGCCAAATTCACCCAGGAGTTTAAAAATAAATAAGTCTCCAAAGAAAAATACCAACTGTGAGTGATTTAATCAAAGAATGGTTTCTTCCATTTAAATCCACATTTTGATAAACTTAGTTTTCTTTTAGGGTTTTCATAATAATGAATCAAAAGATATATATTTTTCCATGTATTTTAATGTTATTTCGGCTATTTCTAATCAAACAGTAGAGATCTGTAGGGAATCATCTCAAAATAGGCATACACCCATTGTTTAGCTCACATGACCTTGTTCTAACTGACTTCTCTGCATTCATATTTTTTAAATGCCATGTGAGATAGAAACAGCATAAATGTCTTGTTTGTGGCATTTAAGATTTCTGTATCTTTCAGACTTTCCAAGTCTACAGTGAATAAATAGTACATGTTCTACTTACTTTCAGTGGACTATAAGATGTAAAAGGCGCTGGAGATGAAAGCACTTTGCAATCTGCGAAGAGTTAAAAAGAAGTTAGTTGCCATTACGATAAAGGTCATGATGGTGAAGACGATGCTAGTTGCTTTAACACGTTTTCTTTCTGTTATCTTACACAGCCGAATATGCAATTAAAGTTATTAAAGCTGTGTTGCTGTTGATTGGTCCCTTATAGCAATGTAGTAAATCAGTGGAGTTCTGAATTTTGATCAGGACTTTCATAAATTATGTGAATGTTGGTAAGTTCCAAATCCATATCTGAATATTCTTTGCTACACCTAGACAAAAATTTAAAAAGAAAGAAAATCGCATTTTATTGGATCTCAGGATAGTGTGTGACTCATTTTAATTTTGATATTAAATATTTTTTAGAAAATCCTAGAATATTTTTGGCTAATTGGGAGATTAGAGGCCCTTTATAAAAGATCTTAATGTATATGAATAAAAAAATTAACACTTCTATTACTTTTAATATGTATTTCTATTTTAATTCTTATCCTCAGAGGCTCTGATATTATTTTTTAAGTTTATATATTTATTTTGAGAGAAAGTGAGCATGAGCAGGGGAAGGGCAGAGAGACAATGAGAGAGAGAATTTCAAGAAGCTCCACGCTGTCCGTACACAGCCGAGCATGGGGCTTGATCTCATGAATCATGAGATCATGACTTGAGCTGAAATCAAGAGTTAAACGCTTAACTGACTGAGCCACCCCGGTTGTCTTCTGCTACCAATTTCAGTTTTTTTTCATACTTTAATTTACGGGAATTTTCTAAGCTACCTAAAGTGTATTCTCAAGGAAAGAAGATGAAAGTTTTCTCTCCATCCATTTCATGCATTCCCCCATTTTCTTTCCAAATAACCATAATTCCTTTATGGATTCAAACTGTAATAAGAGCTATTCTACAATGATGCAGTGATACTATTGTGACAATCCACTTTCATCACCCTCAGTGCTACCCTACTTGATAGAATATAATATGAAGAAGAGCCCAAATATGTATATTTCACAGTGAAATCATTTATTTCTAAATTTAAAAGCAGTAAGAGGATTATTATTAAAATTCATATTTTTAATGCATGAATTTATACTAGGTAACAAATATAACTTAATTAATGGAGATGAAATGAAGTCAAAACAGTAAGACAGTATCAAAGTTAGATTGCTCAACCCACAATTAGCTCCCAGAAGTGAGTAGGATTTTTTTAAAGCCTAAATTAAATAACTGAGTGATTCAGTTCAGAATATAATAGTTACTCCCTACAAGTTTGAAAAAAAGTTAAAAGAACTTGTTCTTACTTTGCAATCCTATAATTCCTTTCTTTTAAGCACATTTTTTGAATCCACAACTATATGGTCAATTAATCTTCAACAAAGCAGGAAAGAATATACGATGGGAAAAAGAGTCTTTTCAACAAATGATGTTGGGAAAACGGGACAGCAACATGCAAAAGAATGAAATTGAACCACTTTCCTTAACCATAAACAAAAATAAATTCAAAATGGATTAAAGACCTAAATGTGAGGCTTGAAACCATAAAAATCCTAGCGGAGAACACAGGGAGTAACCTCTTTGACACTGGCTGTAAGAGCTTCTTTCTAGATAAGCCTCTAGAGGCAAGGGAAATAAAAGCAAACATAAACTGTTGGGACTTCAAAATAAAAAGCTTCTGCACAGCAAAGGAAACAATCAACAAAACTAAAAGGCAACTGACAGAACGGGAGAAGATATTTGCAAATGACACATCTGATAGTATCCAACATACAAAAAGAGCCTATAAAACTCAACATCCATAAAACAAATTGATCCAATTAAAAATGGACAGAAGACATAAACAGACATTTTTCCAAAGAAGACATACAGTTGGCCAACAGACACATGAAAAGATGTTCAACATCACCCATCATCAGGGAAATAAACATCAAAACCACAATGAGATGTCACCTCAAACCTGTCAAAATGGCTAAAATCAACAACACAAGAAACATCAGGTGTTGGCATAAATGTGGAGAAAGGGGAATCCTCTTGCACTGTTGGTGGGAATGCAAACTGGTGCAGTTGCTGTGGAAAAAAGTATGGAGGCTCTTCAAAAAGTTAAAAATAGAACTACCCTGGGATGCTTGGATGGCTCAGTCCATTGAGCGTCCAACTCTTGATTTCTACTCAGGTCATAATCTCAGGGTCATGGGATCATGTCCCACATCAGGCTCCATGCTGAGTGTGTAACCTGCTTACAACTCTCTCTCTCTCTCCCTCTGCCCCCAGTCTCCAGGCCTTGTTCTCTCCCTTTCTCTCTCTCAAAAAGAAATAAAAAACAAAACATTGAACTATCCTGTGATCCAGCAATTCCACTATTAGATATTTACCCAAAGAATACAAAACTACTAACTAATTCAAAGGGATACATGCACCCTAATGTTTACAGCAGCATTATCTACAATAGCCAACTTACGGAGACAGCCCAAATGTCCATCAACCGGTGAATGGATAAAGAAGATATATATACATATACATATATATATATATATATATATATATATATATATATATATGTAGTGGCATATATATATGTATGTACACACACACATATGGAATATATATATTGAATATAACTCAGCCATTAAAAACAATGAAATCTTGCCATTTGCCATGACATGGAAGAAGCTAGGGAGTATAATGTTAAGCAAAATAAGTCAGTCAGAGAAAGACAAATACCATATGATTTCACCTATATGTGGAATTTAAGAAACAAAACAAATAAACAAAGAAAAAAGAGAGACAGAGGCAAATCAAGAAACAGACTTTTAACTATAGAGAACAAACTGATGGCTATCAGAGGGGAGGTGGGTAAGGCGGATGAATTAAATTGGAGTGGGATTAAGGAGTACACTTGTGATGAGCACTGTGTGATGTATGGAAGTTTTGAATCACTGTATTGTACACTGAAACTAATATAACATTGTATGTCAACTAACTAGAATTAAAATACTTTTCAAAAAGTAATAAAATAAATATATTTTTAAATATCTTAATTAAAATGTTTTAATGGACAAAAATTACAGATATAACATTTTTAAATATATTACTATATTTTTATATTTGCATCTCATCTTTAAAAACTAAATATAGCTAACAACAAAAGCCTTGGCCACCATCTCAGTGTTTTGCCTCCCCAGAACTATTGCCTAATATCAGCAATATATTTCTGTGAATGTTTTTACACCTTTACCACATATGTCTATACCATTGACAATCATGCTGTTTAGTGTGCTTTAAAGTTTACATTATGATTTTTATAACGTACATAGCACTCCATTGTCTTAGTTCCCCCAAATCATAAGTAAAATCACAATAAGGTCAAATAAAATTTTAACTGTTTCTATTCATTGAATGTGTCTTTTAATTTTTTGTAATGTTTATTTATTTTGGGGCGAGACAGAGTGTGAGGGGGGAAGGGGCAGAGACAGAGACAGAATCTGAAGTAGTCTCCAGGCTCTGAGCGGTCAGCACAGAGCCGATGCGGGGCTGAACTCACAAATGGTGAGATCATGACCTGAGCTGAAGTCAGACCCTTAACCAACTGAGCCACTCAGGCACCCCAAATGTGTCTTTTAAAAAGCTCCCTTTCTGTCACCTTTTCATCAAGAGATATTTAAGAATGCAAAACAAGAAAGGTCAATAATAACTTTCACCATTTGCAAGGGTGCCTGGGTGGTTCAGTTGGTTAAGTGTCCAACTCTTGATTTCGGCTCAGGTCATGATCTTGAGGTTCGTGAATTCCAGCTCCCGACCGGCTCTGCACTAACAGCATGGAGCCTGCTTGGGATTCCCTCCCTCCCTCTCTGCTCCTCCCCTCTCTCTCTCTCTCAAAATAATAAATAAATAAACATTTTAAAAAATTCACCATTTGCAGTACCTACCTATAGCCAGACCTGTAGCTTTCACATTCTAGTAAGCAAATACTCCTTAGTTCTGTCTCCTCTTAAGCAACATGATGTTGACAGAGGAATGAATTAGTGTGAGACACTATTAGGATCTGATATAATACATTTAGCTAAGAGAGTGACTTGGCATCATGAAATTCATTTCTTCATTTTCTGAACTGGTAAAATAAGTGTATAGAGAGATGCAGATCTGACACCTGCTTCATTCAACTTCATTATATAACTGAAAAAAAGAAAGCAGGGAAATGAGCTTACCAATTACAAATTGATGCAATGCAAATGTTCTTTGGAAGTCAATTATTTGGAATTTCACAGATATGTCTTCACAGATACAATGTTATACACAGTGATTATTATCCATTCAGCACAGGGAAGTCTAGTGATTTCGCACAATGAGTACAAGGTTTAGAACTCTATGCAAATCAAAAAGTGCTACCAATATTTATATGAAGAAATGCTATATGATAGAAAATGTGAGTTTCTAGGCATATTTACATTCCTACTGCAATGAGTCAGGAAGTTCTGTCCACAGCTCCCCGTCTCTACCAAGCATCAGGAATAAGATATTTCCACAGACAAATACTGTCTCTATTTGACAGCACTTGAGGCCAAGGATCCAGTTGGTGTCTCACGAGTTAGCAGCTGTGGTGGGCCACTCTTTAATGAAAGACAATCTGAGGAAAAACATCAAGGAAGGGGACTCCACAAGAAAAGGCCTAAGGACTTATGGGTGTCAGTGGTCCCTGATACCATGTGCCTCCATCTTGAAACAGTTTACCAGTCACCTCCTTTCTCTTATTCCACTTACTTTAGACATTGGCCTAATAGTCCCTATTTCATTACTTCACTCTTCCTTTTGACAAGTGTTTCCCATTATGTCCTCCATGGGAGGAAATCAGTCTGATTATGTGGCCTATTTTCAGAGTCAAATTCAATGGACCATTTGGCCAAATCTCCCTGAATGAAAGACTTCAAAATTTTGACTTCTACTTTTTTTTTCAAATGTATTTATTTGAGAGAGAGACAGAGAGAGAGAGAGAGTCTCAAGCAGGCTCCATACTGTCAGCACAGAGCCTGATGCGGGAAACTCATGAACCACAAGATCATGACCTGAGCCGAAACCAAGAGTCAAATGCTTAACTGACAGAGCCACGCAGGTGCCCCTGGACTCCTACTTTTATCACCAAATAAGCTTATGTATACAGTCATGAGACTACATCAAAAGGAATGAAAGATGATATTCATAAGTTTTTAATTATTAAATTTAGGGAATAAAATATTTTATCATATTTATAATATTGTCTTGTACTTCTTTGGCTTTTAATATAGTTAGATCTCAAAAGTATGTATGAAGACTGATCTCTTCTGAACTCTGAGAAGGCAAACCTACACCATTCCTAAAGACAAAAAAGACCTGCTCATTTGAACTTTCCTTTTGTAGTGAAAATTCTCATCATCCTCATTTTATTTTTTTGAAAGAGCACCAGGGTACAACCACCTGGCCTGAATGCCATTGCTTCTCCTCCTGCAACTGAGAAAGACATCCCTAACTGATGAGGGTGTTCTTTCTTGCTGAGACAACACACTGGACTCAAGCCTTTCTAAACATAGCATTCCAAGAAATCACTAAAGATTTATCAGTTAGCAAGTGAAATGAACTATACGTATGACCTGTAACTTAGATGGTATAGGAAAAATCAAATTATAGTGATTTGCTAAAATGAGTCTCTGAGTATAAAAGGACTGAAGATTTAATTACCTCTGAGAAGAGGGAGAAAAAGAGACTCTGCCTCTCTAAGGCATCAGATTAGCTGAATGTGAAGGAATGCGGGATGTAGAATAATGTTGGGGCAATGTGAGTGTCCTGAGAAAAATAGCATAAGGAACTGAAGATGCTACCCTGAAACCTTAGAGGTGGAAAGGAGAAGTTTAAAAAAAATAAATTAAGTTTATTTTTATTCTCCCATATACCCTCTCTTCCACATCATTCCTGTTCTTCCCAAAGTCCCTTCTGGACCAACCTTGTATAATATAATATTAGAGTTGATATGAAGGTAGGGGCTACTTAGAAGTAGTTGACAGAGGAGAAGGAAAAGAAAATCCCCAAAAGCAATAGTGAAGAGGGAAGCATAATCATTGCGCTCTTGGGAGAAATTTCTCGTAAATAATTTTTCATACATAATGACATGTAGATGATGATGTAGTGTGTTGGAGTATGGCACAAATTGTACAGTATCCTTTATTCCAATAAATTTCCTCGTAAAAAAAGTTTATTTATTTATCTTGAGAGAGAGAGCACATGCGTGTGGTGGAGGGGGCAGAGAGAGAGAGAGAGAGAGAGAGAGAGAGAGAGAGAGAAAAGGCTCCCTACTGTCAATACAGAGCCTGAACGGAGCTTGAACCCACAAACAGTGAGATCATGACCTGAGCCGAAATCAAGAGTCGGATGCTCAACTGACTGAGCCACCCAGGCACCCCTATTCCAATCAATTTCCTAATTAAGTTCCACGATGTGTATGTGTCCTACTGTCCCTAAAAGGGGAAGGAGAGAAACACTGGGATCATGTAGCATGGTGCCCGGTGGCAGGTGATCTTCTTTAAAGGATTGGATACTCCCCCCAACACAGGTTTTTATTGTTGCCACAGGAATCTGCAAAACGCTCGTGGTATCTTATGAACATTGAAATTCCCGGTGGTTTCCACAGTTGATAAAATAGAATATGAAAACAGATAAGCATAGAAAAAAATCTTTCAAATGTTACTGTTATTTTAAAATAAAAACTAATTGCACAACACACAAACATAAGGTACTAGCTGCTGTAATAACTACACCCCAAATCATAGTTGCTTAACACAAATATTTGTGTTTATGGGTGGGTGGCATTCCATATTATCATTCAGGAACCTTGGTTTATTCTATCTTGTATAATTTTCATGTCCAACATATGGATCCCAAGGAGGCTTTGTAGGTCATCTCACTTAGCCTGCCAGAAGGGGAAACAACTGTATAGTTTGACTGTGGAGGTCTTTTCAATCCAAACCTAAAAGTGGTTCACATTCCTTCTGCTGCATTCCATTGGCCTGGTTTTAGTCACATCAACTCAACTGACCACACGATGTACTGAGAAATGCATTCTAGCTGTGTGTCCAGAAATAAAAGAAAATGGATTGGGTGAACATATAACCGTCTCTTCCTCACCCTACTATAGAGACACTGTTCTCTCTGAACTGTGCTAGACAGTCTCCTTGTGTTTTTCATGTAGTCCTCAGAACAAATTAATGTGGATATTCTCTTCATTTTATAGATGTGGGAAATCCAAGATTATTTGGACTGGATCAGGACTTGCTGTATAGACAGCATCAGAGCTAGAAATTTACTTATTTCAAAATTTAGTAAATGGATTCCAAAGGCCAGTCCATGGGCAGCTGCAATACAATTCTTTAGAGAACATGTTTAAATATAGCTTGATGGGAAAAAGCCCTGGAGATTCTCATTCAGTAACTTTGGGTTAAAGCCCAGTAATATATATTTTTAAAAAGCTCCCTAGGTGGTTCTATGTATGTCCAGAATTGGGACCAGCTGCTCTGAGTTTTCTTGAAATCAATCACCTAATGGACCGTACAGGGGCATGAAAATTAGTTGTAATCAATTGCTCTCACAGGACATAAACAACATCAGACCATTCCCTCATTCTATCAATCTTTCATTAAATATGAAGAGAGGACATTGAAGTATTCAGTAGCTTCTCAGGACAAACTGGTAACACGATGATGATATTTGAATGGTAGCATTTGTCCATATGGGAGTGAACTGAAGGATATAGTAATTCCAAGTGACATTAATCACCAAGCAGACATGAAATAATAAGTTTGGTAACAACAACCAGATCATTACTCAGCTGGGTGGCATTTGAATTGGTATCCTAAAAAGCTCCCACTGTTTTGTTTCCAAAGCTGAGTCTCTATCTTAAAACACTGTGAGCATTGGTGTTACTGGAAATGATAATGGTTAGACAAAATTTTCCTCATTTGTCCAAACTAAAAGTGTACACTATACTTTGCCATCTTCCCCTAAATGGCTGTTCCGAAAATCTTGGAGACATGGAGAAACTTTGCTAAAGGACATTTCCTGTTTTGAGCTCTTTGATATTAGTGTAATCTCCCACTGTTAACCTTCTGAGTTTTTAATCCAACATTGTTCTGTGTCAATTCAGATAACAACACATCATTCTTTAGAACAGATTCTGTTAGTCTTTGTGACACTTTTGCAGCTCTAGCAGGAAACATAAAAAGATGCATTCTACAGTTTGAAGTTAGGATGCAAACTACAGTTTGTAGTTATATATATGTATATATGTATGTATGTATATATATGTATATGTATATACGTATATGTATATATACAATGATATATATTGTATACAATATATAATATACATATATATGTATTGTATACAATATATAATATACATTATAATATCAAATATATGATATATATTGTATATACAATATACAAATATATATATATATACAATATATAGTATAATATATAAATTCTCATTATACTAGTATATATATCCTTAGTGTACACATATACTAAATTACCAAACACATGAATACATTAGTGGAGAGCATACACATATTGAAATTACCAGCTATTACTTAAATCCAAATTTACAAGACTATAAAACACCAGATTAAAAATAACTTACATAGTCCCCTCCACTTAATTTCAAAAGGGTTCAGGAAACTGATGTTTGCTAAAGCACTCAGTCACACAACATTTGCACATTTGGACAATATTTAATATAAGCCATTATTTGAAATTACATATAGCTCACTTAATAAAAAGGTAAAATCTGCTGTTCTCTTTGTCTTTTAAAAATTATTTCCATGTGTTGTAATTTAGCATGGTATAATTTGTTTGGAAAATTAAAGTAATAAAACCTTAGTTTGTTGTGTGTCTGAATGGTGGCAATGATTGTCTCAGTGGGTGGCTGCAAATGTGGGGAGAAGTCATTGTCAAGATATGCAGACAGAATAAATACTATTTACTAAGGGCTAATGTATAAGAACTAATAATAGACGTATTGTTGCATGAAAAAATTACCTCCCTAGGAGAACTAGAACAGTTAGCTTCACTGCAGTTAGCATGCATATGTTTTCCTTCTAAACCACTAAAATAACCTTCTGGAAAAAAAAAAGGAATCTAGAGCAATCTTCTCTTTGTCATCTTTTTGTGTTGCATTTTCTGGGATTGTGTGGTAGCCTATGAAGTTAGTAGTAATTAATGATGATTATAATCATTGGATTATTAATATTTTAGAAGCATGTTAAAATGATTATTGTACTCATGTGAAGCACCATGAACACATGTAATTGTGATAATGCCGCCTATTACTTTAGTAATTCAAGCAATGAGTGCATAATAAGAGACCAATGAAGGACAATTTCAAAATGAGTGTATGTGTATTCATGTAAGAGGAAAATTATTAAAATGCAAAGCTAATCAGCTGGACAAGAAACTTTCTAGAAACTGTTCATTCTCAGACCTTCTTCTGCAGAGAGTTTTGAATTTTCCCAAAGCAACACCACCTACAAAGAGTGAAATTTTGAAAAGTTTTCTTGGATCTATAAAGTTCCAAGTGCCAAGGCACAGAAACTTTCTGTCAAGATCTAACGTGCTCAGATATGAAAATATCAACATAGATTAAAAACAAAGATGTGGCTCTCACATACTTTTTTTCTCTGATGAATTCTTTCAAAACTACAAACGAGTTTGTCTTTGCTTTATAAGAATTTGGTCATGGCTGGTAATTTTGAGCCTATTAAATGGAAAATAGAAGGAAATGTCAGACTCCTCTGTGAAGCACCTTTTGTTGAATTTCTAAATTAATTTCACAACAGCTCTATGGGATCAATAATATTATTAAACCCGTTTTACTAAAGAGGAAAGACAGACATAGAGATATTAAGTTGCTAGTCTGAAGATGCACAGTTCTCTAGCAGCAAAGATATCAAACCCTGGCAGGCTGTCTCCAGAATTTAAGCCCAAGGCTACTTCTCTATACTACGGTACACAGAATTTAAAAACTACGTGGGCAGAAAAGCATTCCTACCCAAAGACTTACAGCTTAGTTGAGGAGATTGAACATAAATACCAAAAACGCATTTTCCGAGTTGTAAGTAGGCGTCAACTTTTTTAATTCAGACGAAAGAGTAGTTAGGTCTCTTCCTTTGCATATACACTGACCGAGGTAAAATTCAGTGAAATACTTAGCTCATGCAACTGGATTTAAGAGGACTGATTAGTACCTTTCTTCTGCTAAAATTCATTTGTCCACTATTTCAAAGGATATAGTGAAATCTGAGGTTCTATTTTTATAATTTTTATATAAATTCACAATTATTCTCTTTGCACAATAAAACAAGCTATGTTCTTTTGAAATACATTAATCATCTGTAATTTGTTCATATGAATTTAGTGAGTGGTTTCTATTCATTTGCTAATAGTTTGCCTGTGTAATATAATATTACAAATTTCAATGAGCAGAGTGAAAGTATTCCCTCTTTTTATAATATTTATTTTTTATATAGAAAAAGGAATTCGGGGCGCCAGGGTGGCTCAGTCGGTTAAATGTCCGACTTCGTCTCGGGTCATGATCTCGTGGCCCGTGAGTTCAAGCCCCCTGTCGTGCTGTGCTAACAGCTCAGAGTCTGCAGCCTGTTTCGGATTCTGTGTCTCCCTCTCTCCTCTCTCTCTGACCCTCCCCCGCTCATGCTCTGTCTCTCTCTGTCTCAAAAATAAATAAACGTTAAAAATTTTTTTTTTAAAAAGGAATTCAAGTTGAACAAAAGATGCAAATGCCCCTCAACAATAAAATAAATAAATAAAATTTTACTAAAAAGATTCTTTTAAAAAATGACATGTAGGGGTGCCTGGGTGGCTCAGTTGGTTGAGCGTCCAGATTAGGCTCAGGTCATGATCTCACCATTGGTGAGTTCGAACCCCATGTCGGGATCTGTGCTGACAGCTCGGAGCCTGGAGTCTGCTTTAGATTCTGTGTCCCCCTCTCTCTGCCCCACCCCTGCTTGTGCTCTTTCTCTGTCTTTCAAAAATGAATAAACATAAAAAAATGACACGTAAAATACTTTAAGTTTCATTAAAATAGAAGATTAAAAGAATGGGAATATTCAATAAGTATTTTTCAGAGATTAGTAAAATGATTTGAAGAATATTAAAATCAAATTGAAGCTAAGATAGTATAGAAAATAATCCAATAGTCATCAGGTTAAATCCCACAGACAGGTTCACTTTACATCTTCAAAATGAGGGAAAAAAATCTATTTTAACATGTTTTCCTTTAAATTAAAGTTAATTTGATTGAAGACAAAAATCAGACACAGAACATACAGTAAATACTGGCAATGAGAATATTACACATTGACATTAAAGGAATTTGAATAAAGCCATATATTTGAAGTTATGGTCATAACTTGAAAATTTTCAATTATTTAGGAAGAATGAGAATAAACAAACTAAGCCAAATGTGTTGTATGTGAGAATTATCTGTGGAGCTCTGTTCTATAAAATGAAAAAATCCACAAAAGTTCTGATTATTCACATTTGATGTTGGGGAAGAAAATTCTCCTGAAATTCTTTTCTTTTTTTTAATGTTTACTTATTTTTTTGAGGGGGATGGGCACAGAGAGAGAGAGAGAGAGAGAGAGAATCCCAAGCAGGTTCCACGCTCAGTGCAAGCCCCACACAGGGCTCAATCTCATCACCACAGGGCTCAATCTCATCACCACGAGATCACAACCTGACCCAATATTAGGAGTTAGAGGCTGGGGCGCCTGGGTGGCTTGGTTGGTTAAGCGTCTGACTTTGGCTCGGGTCATGATCTCACAGTCCGTAAGTTCGAGCCCCGCGTCGGGCTCTGTGCTGACAGCTCAGAGCCTGGAGCCTGTTCCAGATTCTGTGTCTCCCTCTCTCTCTGCCCCTCCCCTGTTCATGCTCTGTCTCTCTCTGTCTCAAAAATAAATAAATGTTAAAAAATAAAATAAAATAAAGAGTTAGAGGCTTAACCAAGTGAGTCACCCAGGCACCCCATAAAGTCTCCTGAAATTCTAACGCAGGTGATCTTTGGCCCACTTTGAAAAACAGTAACTGAACATTAAACTCAAGATTCTGCTTTCCAAATGGAAAAGGGAATATCTAGTTTTAGGCAAAGCTTTTTAAATACTCACTTGTCACAAGCATCCAACATAGCACAATTAAATCTTACTTATATTACTAGGAGGTAAAACAACAAAACTGTACAGGAGGAAGAATAAATCTTTTACTTTCTTCCCTACACATTCTTTGATCTTGATCTCTGCCTTAGAATTTAATTCACAGACATGGAGTCATTAAAGAAAATTGCTAATGCCAATGTTTCTGTTTTCTTTGAACTAAGACTCTCTGAAGGTGTGTGCCTCAATAGGGTGGCAAGTTAGAACCCCAGAAAATTAGAGGCCAGTACTGGATTCTTCTATAACAGAAATGCCCAAAGGTCTTTAAGAAAATGTTCCCTTATATTTGACTTTAAATTACTCAGTGCTTCCTGTAACTGTCTATTGTATCCAAAAAAATTGATCTTTAGGAAGAGAAGGAGCTTATTCTCAAATTTTTGTTATCAAAAGAGAACCAAGAAATGGGAGAATTATATGGCATATGAATAACATCATAATAAAGCTATTTGGAAAAAAAAATGAGAGAATCAAGATATCTGGAACAACTCACAAATCCAATTACAAGGCAGTCTGAATAATGAATGACTAAAGAGCAATATATGGGAGGAAATATCTCCCTAGTATCCATGGGAATACTGGAAAGGATGTTGGACTTGTCAGAGTATTAAGTGAGAGACTTCACAAGTTATTTTAAATAATAAAAGGAAGGATAGCTCTAGAATGCTAGATATTTTGAAGACACAACAATTATGCTTGGATAACCACCAAAGAAGAAGAAGAAGAAGAAGGAGAAGGAGAAGGAGAAGGAGAAGGAGAAGGAGAAGGAGAAG